>NC_051848.1:98273755-98292013 GCF_002237135.1 Teleopsis dalmanni
AGTAATTTTTTCTTTCAGAGTAGTGAAAAAATAAATGGAACTTACGAAAGAAAACATGTTAAGCAACAACAATGCTCGAAGAATCTTCAGAGTTAGATTTAACTCGCAAAAAATTGTATGTCTTAAGGCTTAGTGCGGTTAAATCAGTCTATTGTGAATGTTCACTGGATATATGTTGCAAAATTCCAGTCATCCATTTAAATAATATGAGCATTTCATTTACTAATTAATTCAAATACATAAATTAATAAAGTAATTAAAATATACAATACAAAAATGCTTATCATTGCCCTTCTAATATTCATTTTTTTCTTTTAAATTAATTAATTTCTAGTGTACAATTTTAATATATCATATTGTACACAACACAACAAAAAACATTTGACAATTCTAAAAGTGATGCCAATTTGTTTTAACCAGACTAAATATGGTTATATCACAGCTCTGAAAGAAAAAATTACGGCTATATAAATATAACTTTCAATTTGTATTTACGATGGCAACTCTGAACAAAATGGAGATTTTGTTAGGCTTATGTATGCAAAACACGTAAAAAAATTTAAAGTTAAAATTTTTAAAATGAATAATACGAGGGCGGTTTGATAGTGCTGCCATAGTGCTGCTGTCAGCTGTAATCTACCAGTGGGCAACTTTTTAATTTTGAGCAAGCTACGTCGTTCAGTTGGTGTCTGATAGCCGTTCAAAGCAGACAACCTCGTTACCTCGTTTTTTTACGTGATGTGTTACTTGTCTAGTCACGATGGTCAAAATCCACGAATTGGAATACGAACTGCTACCCCATCCAGCATATTCTCCAAATATAGCCCTCTGCGACTATTTGCTGTTTCCAACCCTAAAGAAATGGGTGGACGGTAAGATATTTAAGTCGATTATTTGGAGGGAATAAGAAAATTAGAAAAACGCTGAACTAAATGTATCGAGCTAACAGGTGATCACGTAGAAAAATAAAATGTTTATTTGCCGAAAAAAATTTGTTTCATTCAAAAAGTCATTGACTTATCAAACCGCCCTCATAATTCTTTGCAATTATTGGTAAGAATGTTTTTTTTTACATGATTCTGAATAAAATATCATTTTTCGTGCCTTTTAACAGTAAAATAACAAACAGAAAAAGTAAAGTATTTGTTACGAACAATGACGACACGAAATATGAATAATTAACGAAATCATTTGTTGATAGTTAATTGGAAATTTGGTATGTACTACCAAAAACCGTTCACAATAGACAAACTTTTAGTGTTGGCAACCATGTGATTAGAACTGCGTATTAGTTAAGCGATTTCAAAGAGGTTGGACTAAATAAGCCAGCAGTGTTGTTGTTTCATATGTTATTTTCAAAATAAGCAGTTGTTCTTTTGTGATATGCTTACAAAAGAAAAGGCTATTATTACAGCTGAATATCTACAATCTTTGACTAAATATCTATATTTAAAAAATAACTAAACAAATTTTTTAAGTCTTGTGTTTAACTCTGCTATACTCTGAGTATACCCCAGCTTTGGAAAGAACCGGCAAAGGTTATTACAAAATATCAAATTTACATTTTAATTCATCCTTTTATTTTGGTCTTAATAAAATAAGCAGTCTCAGAAAATAATCAAAATTGACTGCAATAAAAGGTAGTAGCGATCATAAAAAATATGAAAACCGTACAGACAATGTTCGCACCAACTCACTTACAGTTATAGGTCAAAGATCTAAACAAGCAGTTACTAAACGGGCATCAAGTGTAAATAATTGGATCAGGAACTTGGCACCAACTAAGTCATACACAGAATTTCGTTTAAATTTATACTTGTTATGAGTAATATAATATTTTATTTTTCTTAAAATTTTTTTTTTATTTTTTATATTATAGAAAAATTATAGATTTCAATTTTCTTGTATAACTTGTAAGAATTGTTTTTTAATAAAGTTTTATAATTAATGTGCTTAGTTTTATGATTTTATCTATACATTTGAGTTTTATTCAAATTGAAAACAAAAAATGCGTTTGTATTCTGTGAGAAGACCTTACTAAAATGATAACTAACCTTATAATTATTATTGTAAGTGAATAAGTGGATGAATTTAGTAATCTACAATAATAAAAAAATATTTTAATGGCAGCATTTTCAAATTCCCAAAAATGAGATATTATGCCGAAGCCGCATTCTATTGTTTATAAGTCGAGTGACTTATTTTGAATCGTTAGTATTATAAATATATGTCCCACCCTACACTCAATTCCATATTGTAGTTCTGAATAAAATAAACTATAATACACACATTTTAATCATTGGATTTATGAACATTCCAGAACAGAAGACAGCAACTTTTAAGTACAAAAGCCATATTATTAGCAAATGCTATTATTAGATGTAGAAAGGTTATACAACGAGCAGATATAGGTATAACTTAACATACTTGCATATAAGAGGTACAGCTAAACATATTTGCATACAAAATAGCAAAATATTATTTTAATAGTATATATAATACCACAAATTTTCAATCCAATTCAGGGTCTGAAATTAACTTTCTACCCATTTACAACAATAAATTCGGCTTCTGCTGATGTAAAAATTAAAAAAAGGTTTTTTATATTTTCAAAATAAAATAATATAAAAAAAACTCATAAGTTAGATACGTATCCAAAGTAACATAAATATATAAAAGTCTATTATAATTAAGTGTCGTATAGAGGTTTTATATAATGAAGCCACATTAGTTTTATGTCGTTCTACAAATGAATCGACGGCTCAAAACAATTTCAACACTTCTGTGTGTGTTCTGTGATTAACAGAATTTTTTCAATAAGTTATGAACAAGAATTGCCATATCCACATTATAAAATTATATTGTATTAAGGCTACCATATTTATTTTTATTATTGATAGATACGTAATGATTTTTTTGCTACGTTACACAGTTTATAAAGACATATCCAATAGAACTTTCTTCAGCAACATGGATTCAACCTACTGGAAACGAAATTATACTTCCTTTGAATTTTAAATCTAAAAAGTAAATTAAATCAGGTTTTCCTAGAGATTTAAAAAGTTTTGACTTAGCATATTTGACAACATTTTCTTCATAATTTTTCAGAAATAATTTTGTGTTTATCTATTCAAAATTCCCGGTCACTTCAAAACATGTTTCGAACTTTCTTCAACAAAATTTTTTAATATTTAGGGTATAAAGAAGTATATAAGGAAATAAGATATTTGCTAACGTGCCATTGACAAGGTGTACAAGAATATAGAGCCCGAAGATAACATTCGGAATGCAACCGTCACGTTTTCCTATATATAATAAATCGTAATTCACGCTTAACAACAATTTCTCGTTGGGACATAAACTTCTAATTGGGATCCAAAGTAAGTTTATCGGTTGTTTTAAGACTCCATTAATCAATGTGCTAAAGTCAAAGAACGAAAGTCGTAAAGATCACTTTGAGATTTTATAACCTAAACGTTGACTCAAGCTCTTAGTGTATAAAAATTTATTATACCAATATTATTCATACTAGGTTGTGAAAAAAGTATTCTGTAGACTACTACATATGTATGGTATATAAAATAACAATGATTGATTATTGTCACAGTAGTCTGTCTGCGCGATTGGAGCTGACCTTCGCGGTCACTGGCTTTGTTTTTTCTTTCTTTCCCTTTTTCCGCCGACAGGCTTTCATTTGAAAGCATATAGAGCACCAGGTTTAGGCGGCCTCAGCCAATGTCGAGAGGTTGTTTCGGCCTATGTGAAGAAAAAAATTCATCCGTAAAGAATTTAATTTTCCCTCTACCATCCATTTTTGAGAAACGTGCACGGATCCGCCATTTGGATACGCGCATTCTGGTGACTTTATATACACTTCAACGGATTTTATATAAAATATGCCTATTTCGAAATATGATTTTTATTCCCGCAGGAAGTTTTGTTGAGTGTAAGTTTTAATAATTTTTTATGACATCGTTCTTGTAGATCAGATATCAAACATGTAGTAAAACTGCATGACAGATACTGACAGTTTTGTATAAATTACAAATACTCAGTTAATGACTGTAAATGCTAATAAACTTATTTTAGAGAGTCTTGAGATAACGTCTTTCGAAAAAACGTTCAATAAACAAATAACATAATAATATGGAATATGTGAAATCAATGAAATAATTCTAAAAATTGAGTTTGTCTAGTAATATGCTAAAAATTTTTTTCTCCGTAATAAATTTTGCTTTAGAACACGAGTTTTGTAACAAGAATTGTTGGCCTGACGTATACTAGATATTTAATACATAATCATTTAATAAACAAGTGAAAATGATTGAAAGTTCGATATCTGACAATGCCACTAAACCTGAAAGTATAACATTAAAATATAAAGGTGATGGAACGTCTGTGTCTCCTAAGGATAGACAATATGGAGGAGAAACAATATTTCAAAATAATGATTGCCCCTTAACAAGTGAACAATTCTTAAGAGCAAGACAGAAATTTGTTCTTCTTGAAAATGCAAATAGTACAAACGATAGGAATGCCTCAGCAGGAAAAGATGTTAATAAAAACAAAAACAGTTCCAAACCAGTTGAAGCAAATAGAAATCTTTCGAAGGAGTTTGCAGAGACAAGTTACTCAACCATTAACACTGAACATGAAATCAACTCTCCATTTCAGCCTCTACTCTATGAGGGATCAGCCTCCACAGTCTCACCTGTAGAATTGAATACAATAGGTACAACTGACCTTCAAAAAGAATTTGATTTTAAAACGATACGAAATAAATTTGAAAATTGGGCGGAGCCCAAAAACGATAACGTAAAGAGGTTAATAGCTAAACTCGAAAGAAAAACCAAGACTAGTAAACGCGATGGAAGAGATAAAGTGAAAAGGAAGAAGGAATATGGCAAGATGATTTATGAGGAAAATAACACAGAAAATGATGAAGGCAATAACCATCGAACTAACCCGAAATAGGATCAAACTTGTGCCAAAAAACCAATGAAAAAAGTTGCTCAGCTACTACTACTTAATTTTGGACTCACTGAACAAATCATATCCAAATAATGTCATCAACTAACATTAGGTTAAATTCTCATACCCGGATAATAATGACTAATTAAAATTTACTAAGTAAATGTATGAATACCATAGTATACAAAAGTCATCTTGAAAACCATAACACCCAAAACCCACATCCCACATCCCAAACCCTAACCTTAAACACCATTCAACTTTTATCTTAATAAATAAACACATACATGAATTACGAACCAACAAGAGCTATTATTTTATTTACCAGCAAAAGTGGATATCACTCGTTTTATTCAAAATAATAAGATAGTAATAGGGTAATAAATAAAAAGAAACTCATTACAGAAGTAATAACTTAGTGTTTCCCAGCTATAGAATTGGTTAGAACGTGAAGTGTCTCACAAGCTTGTCATCTGACAAACAAGTAAAAGATTGCCTAATATGACTAATCGTTCAAAAGTTACTGCTCTTGAAGGTCAACTTGCGATCAATCGATCACAAGTTACTGTCCTTTAAACGTCGAAATTAAACTCGATGAATACTCTTTGTCCACGCATCAGCCCACATGCATCAGTGGGAACACGTACGTGAAAATCTAATTCTTCTGCGAATATTCTGTTACTCACATCAATATGCGGTGCGTAAATTAAAATCATTCATTATTAATTAATCTTTATTTCACAATTTTGAATTTTTAATTCAATTAAACTATATTTGGACAGAAAAAATATTTCTAGATATTAGTAATTGAGATCAGTTGCAGGTTGGTGCTAAAATAGCACTGGACAAGACAGGAAAAAGACTCGAATATATTACAGAATAATTGTAATATCAAATTGTTTAAAAGTCCTCTATACGTACAGACGTGTTTTATAGTGCTCTTACAAAGTTTTACTAGTTAGCTGGTGTTTAGCGCGATAACTACATACAAAGTTCTAGATCAAAGAAGTTTTTGAGTGTTAAATCGCATTATATATGCAAAAACTATTGAAATAGGAAATAAATGATCAAATCAACGAAGTCCATTAGCAACACGAAGCCAAAAACAGCTAAAGACCAAAAACAACTGAAACTCATTTGAAGAAACTTACGACACTTGTTTACACCAAAAACTAGTGAACAATGTTGGAGTGAACAATGTCATACCCCACTGATAAGCTCACCTCATACGCTCACGCTGGGACTCACCCCAACAAATCTAACAGCGCATTCCTGCTTAACTTCAATAAGTACTACAAATAGCGTCACAGTAAGCACTCCAAACTCGATAACTAACACCTTGAGTTTTACATCAACTCAGATATCCGTTTTTTCTACTCATGCCTTACCTTTACATCCAACAACCCCGGTAAGTTCGATCGCTATTACATCAAATATTATACTGAACGAAATGCCTATTACATCATTTTGCGCTATTCTATATTATTAATGCAAAAAATTCTCCAACAACATACTCAATCGAAGGGAAATACTCACTTAAAAGAAACCCCATTAAGCAATTCTCCTGAAAAGTCTTCAGTACAAAAAATCAAAGTTCAAAAAGAAGGTCAGAAAAGAACTCGTTCAAATCTCGATATTCGCCGTTCAAAAAATCCTGAACAAACTAAAAAACAAGCTAAATTAGATAGTTACTGCCTAGACAATCCAAACCGTTCTATATATAGATTTTTAATACTAGAAATAGAAGAAGAAGAAGCTGAAGAAGCTGAAGAAGTGATGCAAGATGGCAAAAAGCAGCCCAAACCTCCACCAATATTCATAGATAGGGTAAACAACATAAATCCTCTCATAAATATTTGGTCCTCACCAGTAGGAAACAATTTTGAGCTAAAAGTTTTAAAAAACGAAAAAGTAAAAATCCAAGCGAAAACCACTGAGTCTTTTGAATGAATTTTATACCTACAAGCCTAAGCTACAAGCTATTTTAAGAAACATGCATTCGTCTGTCAACACCAAGGACATTAAAACAGCTCTGGCGTAAATGAGCCATAAAGCTTTAAACGTGTTTAATATGAAACATAGAGAATCGAAAAAACCACTTCCTCTCATCATTGTAGAACTTGAGCCTCATCAAAATAACAACGATATCTACAGCATAAAGAATTTGATGCATAGTCGTGTCATGTTTAAGGCTTCTCGTCCTAAACGGGACATTCCACAGTGTCGTAACTGCCAAAACTATGGCCACACGAAAAGTTATTGTCGAAGACATCCGAGGTGCATCAAATGTGCAAAAAATCATTCTTCGTTTCAATGTCCAATCCAAGGAAGAAGTACTGAAGTCAAATGCGTTTTATGCGAAGGAAGCCATCCTGCAAATTATAAAGGTTGTTCGATCTATAAGCAGCTACAAACAGCGAAATTTCCAACACTAAGACCAAAATCAATATCAACTACAAACAAAGAAACTGACAAAGGAAAAGACAAAGCTTCTGTCCCGAGGGCTCCTAAAAGAAGTTATGCTAGCGTGCTAGTGGTACAATCACCTGAATCTATTACTATTCCAAAATTTCCGGATAAAATGAGCGAAGTTCTAATAGTAGTTAAGCAATAGTCACGCTGACAACTAAATCATGTCCGACAGTGAATTAAATACAGTCCTCTGGAATGCGAATGGGCTGTCAAAACACTGTTTAGAGCTACTAGAATTTATGAAAGATCAAAAAGTAGACATCATGCGAATATCTGAAACACGTTTCACTTCAAAACATTATTTTAAAGTACCAGGCTATGACTTTTACCACACTATGCATCCCGGTGGAACAGCACATGGCGGAAGTGGCATTTTAGTTAAAACAAGCATATCACACTTTGAACTGCAACAATACCGCACTGAAGAGATTCAAGCAACCAGCATTTCAACAAAAGATTGGTATGGCCCAATCACAATAGCATCAGTATATTGTCCACCAAAACACGCAACTAAGACGGCAACATATATAAAATTCTTTAGAACTCTAGGTAACAGATTTATTGCGGGGGATTAGCATTAAAACGTTAAACACGTTGAATGGGGCTCTCGGCTTTCAACACTCAAAGGACGACAGATTCACTTTTTTCCATTTTTGTAAAAATTCACGATGTTGTCTGCTTTGAACGGCTATCAAGCACCAACTGAACGACGTAGCTCGCTCAAAATTAGAAAGTTGCCCACTGGTAGATTACAGCTGACAGCAGCACTGTTGCATTTGGAGTAACTGCGCGGGAAATTCAAAAATTCACTGACTTATCACACCGCCCTCGTATTTTATTAATTTTCTTGATGTTTTTTTTTATTAAATGAAATTTCTAATGATATGTTTCCAATGAATTTAAAATGGAGAAAACATATAGCATGCTATTTCTTAAGAAAAAGTTGTTCACAAATAGGTGTTATTTGATGAAAACACCATAAAAAACGCCATCAGGTAATTCCACTAAATCAATTAAAATTATTTTGAAATGCAATTGATTTATAACAATTGAATTTGTTTGGCGTTATTTTTTAAAAATGTGCGTTATTGAAAATAAAGATATTAATTGAAAGTTTCCAAATTCAGTTATACTGTCGACCATATGTATATGTATATGGATATAAAATTCTGTGTAAGTTAACACCCTGTATTACTATAACGGCACTTTGCCTGTATACACAATTCTATTGCGCATTAAAATATCTCACAACGCCTACTCGCGTTTGTGTATTTAATTTCAATCGGGCTTAATGTCTGTACTTCTTATGGCAACTTTCATACTGCAAGTATCTTGCAGAAAACATATCAAGTATCATTTGAAATACTTGATCGATGAGATGTCCAAATACTATTGGATATTAATCTCTGGCTAGTCATCTGGCTATTGACGTCAAAGCTAAAGACGCTTGAGAGGCGCTGTAGAAAATAGAAGCTCCAATCCTATAGGATGGAGACAAGAAGCTTCTAGAATATTCTGATAAATTTTAGAAGCCATAATTCGATTGATCAACTCAATCCTGGAATTTTCATTAACGACTTTGGGCATCAGAAGGAAAACTTCTAAGAGTCAGTCGTTAGGAAAAGCTGAAAGAAGACAAGTCGCTGTTCGGAATAAAATATAATACGTCTTTGGTAGTTGCTTGAAAGATTAAGTCCTCGTCTAAAAAGTTGTCGGAATAAATTTAAACAACAGTTTGTTGTTATCGATAGTTTACCATCTTTAACTAAGTCGACGCTAATCATTCGATGCTGTCATAGCTTTCTTTCACACTGAAGCTCGGAGATCATCACTTCATGCGTTTTGAAAATTTGGTTAAGGCGAGTTAAAATCATAGATATTAATTTTTTTGCGCAGATATACATTGACTATATCGCAATCTATCATTTGCGGTTAAGTGCTTAAAGAAGTTCAAATTAAGTTCGTTTAAGTGGTACTTGTGAATAAAAATGTAAGTCTTTTTTGGTTCTACAATTATTGTGAAATGACAGAATTTTTAAAAATTGAATTGCGCTATTTGGAAAATTATTTTTTAAATGAAATTAATTATTGCCTAATATTTTGCTAATATTTTGCTAATATTTTGCTAATTGTAAATTATAACATGTTCTATTTTGAGCGTCGTCTCGGGGAACAGTAAACTTTGTCGTCTGTCCTTTTTTCCACGTAAGGAACAGTGGCACTAAAAAGAATAAAAAGGAATAAAAAAGCAGCAGTTTTCGAAGCAACTGGTAGTAGGAATGAATTATTAGAAAACGTATAAATTCATGCTTTGCTAATAACTTTTTGTGTGCTCAAATCTTCGGCTCTACTCACAAACCCGAAAATTTGTCACAAGTCATGTTCTTACATCCAGAAACATCCAGATGCATGATCATGCCCTCAGTATCATGTACAATGACAAGATACCGGACACAGTGTTGGCTAGTCACTGGAGTTAGCACGCCTAACTAAACCTAAATCTAAAATTTCCTCTTGATGGCAGACTTAGAAATTGTTACAGAAATAATTATTAAAATAATTGGTAAAATAAACCAATTAGAATAAGAGTAAAATAATAAACAAATAAAACCTGAGATTAATAAACTACTAATAGTTATTAACAATCACCATCATTGTACAAACTCATTAAGTTAGTAAATAATATAACTTAAATTAAATTAATATAACTTAAATTAAATTAATATAAAAGGCTATAAAATCTACATAGAATATCAACATAGATTCAAATAAACATCACATAAGACTAAAGTTAGTAAATAATTTATGAATCACTATAGGCTCTTTATACCACATAATTAAACTATTGCTAGAATGACACAAACTGTAACATACATACTTAGATAGCTCACAAAACATAGATTCAAATAACATCACATAAGACTAAATTTAGTAAATAATTCTATGAATCACTATAGGCTCTTTATATCACGTAATTAAACTATTGCTAGAATGCCACAATCTGTAACATACATACTTAGATAGCTCACAACAATAATTTATACCGGTAGGATACAAAAACTACAACAAAACATATTAAGATAGCTCACAAAAATTAACAGTCTCCATATTTTGTAATGTCTCACGTCGTATGGGAACCTTGTTCAACACTAATCAGTGTTCAAAAATTCGTCATCTTTACACTATAGTTTCCACTTACGCGTTTCATCTGGGGACTACCCAGAATCATCAGAGTGGATTTGTGATATTCAATCAAGTATAATTCTCTAAGTCTTATTGTCATCTTTCTTAACATCACCTATCAGGTAACATGCACACTACAATAACCCAAACCCTATATTAAAAACAATTATAATATCGTTAAAAAATTATAATATCGTTAAAAAACATTTGTCACAACAATAAAAATTAATCATAACATAGTTAAAATTGAAAATACAAATCTTGTAAAGATATATATTACTATCAATACTAAGAAATTAATATTAGAAGGTATAAATTCTGTAAACGTATATATCACTATCAATACCAAGAAACTAATATTAGAAACCATAATATAAACAAAAACCATTTCTCACAACATTAAAAATACAAATCCTGTAAACATATATATCACTATCAATACCAAGAAACAAATATTAGAGGCCATAATACAACCATTTCTCACTACATTGAAAATAAATTAACATCAACTATGAAAGGCTGAAACCTTTCTGCTCAGTTTTCTCATTAAACAACACCACACATTCACAGATTCACCACATCCGGTTCTTAGTTAGGATAATTCCATTATATTTAAAACAAATTAAAAATAAATTGAAAAATAAAATAAATTGAAAATAAAATAAAGGTCTTGTAACATAATTCTCACTATCTATATTTAAGAAATTAAACTTAAGAAATTAAATTTGGCAATCATAATGTTAACAAGAACATTAAGAATAAACAACTCTAACTCTGAAGACTAAATCATTTCCGCTTATTTTCATTACACACTACCATACTTAAGCAGACTCACAACCTATGGTTCTCATCACGGAAATTTATTATCTTTTGTCTTCCTGTTCATCTGTCAAAGACCATTATAATTATGCGCGTTATTTAAAATATGCGCATAATTTAAAAAACTCCCATTACAATACTTAAAATATTAAGCCTACTATTATCATATTCAAAATCTACGCAACATTCAATGGCATAAATAAAGTAATTCAAAATTACTAATAATAAACAAACCTCAAATATAATCAATACATTATCATATTCTACTTTATTAAACAACGCTATACCTTCACAACATTGCTTCCTCCGGTTCATAACTCTGATAATTACTATTATCCTTTGTACTTTTCCTATTCCGCTTCCAAGGCCTAATGCATTACGCTCCAAGATCACACGTACGCCATTCTTCGTCGCGAATTCAACTTTTCTCGTACTCTTGTGTGCAATTGTCAACAAATTTATTTACAATAAAATAGTGTACAAATCATCAATAAATTACGTTGAATAAAATAAATTACTTTGAATAAAATACTGTACAGTTATCAATAGATTACTTTACTATAAAATATTTAACACAAAATAGTGTAAAATTATCAACAAATTGTTTCCCATACAATAGTGTAACTTCCGAATTTTAACATCAAATTCTATTTACAATAGTGTACAATTATCAACAAATTACCTAAAATAAATTACTTTAATATAAAGTACTTTAATATAAAATAGTGTACAATTATCAACAAATTGCTTCCAATAAAATAGTGTACAATTATCAACAAATTGCTTCCAATAAAATAGTGTAACTTTAGAATTTTAACCACAAATTTAACATCAAATTCTATTAAAAATCCAATCGTGTTATTCTGAACTTTTTATTAAAACCACAAATTTAACATCAAATTCTATTAAAAACCATCGTGTTATTCTAAACTTTTTTATTAAAAACACGCACCAACATTTCAGATCAAGTAAGTAAACTAACTAGAAATTCCATAAACAATAAACAATTTCTATTCTCTACAACAGTAATATGGATCCTAACTCAGAGCAACAGACCAGAGATCACCAGCACCTCTCCGCATCATTGCAAACAGGTTTGTGTATAAGGTTACTGTACATTCTTTCAATTTCTATTTCTTATATTAAAACAAATAAATTAAAATTTCACCCCCAGGTGTCTCCAGTCTTGAACGTCAACCTCAATCAGATGTCACCACACCCGCCGAGCCAGAAACACACACACGCAGTAAGACCTCCGCAGGTATAACTCAACATAGCATGAATACAAATCTACAAATAAATTTATAATATAAGCAATACACCCACAGTATATTGTACCATTAAAATTATTCTTGAAGTCACAAATTACAACACTTTTTGTCAGAAAATTCCTAATAATTGTATATGAAATCATAAGTCAACACTTTTATCAGAAAGTTCTTAATAAATATGCCTAAAAAATCTTAATAAATATGTCTAAAATTTCCCAGTGCATAATCCATTATAAATGCAAACCAAAATGGTATTTATATTGCATATATTTATACATTTAGATCAAAAATATGTCCTACTAAAAATCTTATAAACAAAATTTTATAAACAAAAATTGTTATATTCTCATAACCCTATTTTTAAGATTATTATTTCTAATATTGTTTTACAAAAACATATTGTTTATAAAAACTTATAATACTCTACATAAAAATTTTTATATATATGATTAAATTAATATTTTCTTAAAAATATTTATAATATATCAAAATTATTGCATTCTCTTAAAAACTTATATATATGATTAAATTAATATTCTCTTAAAATGTTTATAATATATCAAAATTATTATATTCTCTTAAAAAATTATCACAGTACTTAAATCATTACAATTGCAATCCAATAATGATATTCATACTGCATTATCAAAATTTATTCTAAAACTTTTACCTATATTGTCTTATCAACAATTGTTTATATATTCAAAAATTTATTAATAACAAGTTTTATTTTTATATTTAAAATCCATTAAAACAAATTATATATATACTTCAACATATTACAATTATAGTATACCAATTACTACCTATATTTTGTTATAAAATTATATTCTCATAAAAAATTATCACGGTACATAAATCATTACAAATTCAAACCCATAATGATATTTATACTGCATTATCAAAATTTATTCTAAAAACTTTTACCTATATTGTCTTATCAACAATTGTTTATATATTCAAAAATCTATTAATAACAAGTCTTGTTTTTATATTCAAAAATCCATTAAAACGAATTCTATATATATACTCTTCAACCTCTATTTTTTGTTAAAAATTTTGTTTATATATTCGAAAGTCTGTCAATAACAAATTTCGTTTTTATATACAAAATCTATTAAAAAAAACTATTATAAACTTTAACATATAATAATTCAACCTATATTTTATTTATTCGAAAGTCTGTCAATAACCAATTTCTTTTTTATATACAAAATCTATTAAAAATGTATTATAAACTTTACCTATATTATTACAAAAACTTTAACTTATATGGTCTTATCAGAACCAAAAATTTATATTTTATACTATCACCTATATCACTTCAAAACCTACATTTATTCCAAAACTTCAATCTATATTGTCTTAACAAAGATTTTATATTTCATACCTTTACCTTTATTATCTTCTGAAAACATAAATTTATTTCAAAATTTTATCCTATATTGTTTTGTCAAAAATGTTTATTTTTATATTTATATTTATACATTTATATTTATTTATATTTATATTTTATACCTTAATATTTATTAAAATTTAATAATCCAACGCTTAATATTACTCCAGAAATATTTAATAATTCTAAGCTTAATATTACCCACAAAAACCATTTCAAAGAAACCTTACTTAACAGTCAGCGTTACAATCCTTTAAAACATGTGTACAACTAACATGTTTTACATACAAAACTTGTTGCAATATCTACCATTCTATTTTTTATATGCATAATAAATCATGTTGCAATATCTACTATTCTGTTTTTATATACACATTAAATACCATTCATACACATAACAATCATCCATCTCTGAACAAGAAAGTTGACTTGAGTACAATATATAGTTGCATCACCACAAGTTCAAGACACAATCCAGCAATCTAAATACTTCTTATATAACCTATATTATCTATAAGCTATTATTATATATCTAAATTTCTAACATATCTTACATACAAAATGTGGGACATTATCTATATATATATAATATTTCTCATATCACAGCACACAGTAACACTTCTAATACGACAAGTATGGATGCTGCGTTAGCGGAACTAAATGACCCACGAGAGTGTACGTGGTTATCGGCATATACCGATGGGGTTGAGTACGCACTAGGTACGCGTAATATACTACCTACCGCACATCCTACAGTCCCTTTACCATCCATTATCATTCCCGCAACAAATCTAGCACCTTATCTAGCTCATACTTCTGAGCTATCCCTTCCTCAGATTCTGACAACTATCCCGCAAAAATATATCCCGGATATATTATATCCTCATCCCATCCCTGGTGGATTCATGAATTTGACCAGTTTGCAAATTCCTAAGGAGGTAGAAATCCTCTTGAGCTTCGGTCCGAAATACTGTCCTGTATCTCCTCCCACTTTAACCAATTACCTCTCCTACATCTACAATTACCATGAAGCACACCTAGATGCCTGTCTCGATCTTAACATACTATGCCGGAACGAGATGGATGAGAACATATACAAATTCTTAGAAGTAATGGTCAATCATAGGCAACCCACTCACCATCATAAAATGTTGCAACATCTTTACCAGACAACTTACAACTTCCTTCACTTACATCGCAACGTAGTAACGGTTCAGGCAGACAAGAGTAAATCAACAATTCTTATGTATAGAGACGACTACATAACTAAGGTGGACGACTGGTTAAAAAATTATACAAAAGAGGGCTATTGCCTCCAACTAACCGAGGATATTGGTATTCTGGTGCGTAAGTGCGGCGCTCAGTACCGGTTGCTTTATCGCGCATTGTGCAGGATTTATAAAGGGAATGGAAGACCCTATCCTCACAAAATCCATCAAGTTATACAGGAGTATAATACAAAAAATCCATCTCTACCTTATCTATACGGAACTCTTAAGATTCACAAACCAGGTCAACCTATACGCCCTATATGTAGCCCTATACATTGGTACACGTATCCTATACATAAGTTATGTCAACATATCTTGGAGTCTGCACAATCAGTGGCACAAAAAAGAATAAAAAGGAATAAAAAAGCAACAGTTCGAAGCAACTGGTAGTAGGAATGAATGATTCACTTTAATGGTAATTTATTTAATGGTTTTTGTTGTTGTTTAATGGTCTAATATGCAACTTATATGCAATCTTCATTCCATATTCGCATATACAAGTGTATATGTATGTGTGTACAGTTGTGTATACACATTTTTTTTCTTAGCACTTAGAATGTCGAACAATTGTCAAAATGTGCTGCCATCGGCGACGCAATAAGTGGAAGTCGCTTTGCTTTACGAAGAATTAAAATTCCAATAAATTTTGGAGTTGCTTTTTGCACAAATGCATGTGAAAATAATTAAAAACATAATTTAATTTTAAAGTTTTAATACATCTTTAGAATGCAATGCGGAAGAGGTGCGGAATATAGAGGAGGTGGAGGAGAACGCGGAAGAAGTTCTGAAAATAGAGGAGGAGACAGAGGTAGACGTGGCGGCGATAATGGTGGTGGTGGCGGCGGCGGCTATCGTGGCAACTGCGATGATGGTGATGGTGGTGGCATCCGTGGCTGGCAACCTCGCGGCGGCGGTAGTGGCCAACGTGGTGAACAACGCAGTGGTGCAGAGCGTAGACCTGGCATGTATCGTGGTCGCGGTGATGGACTTGGCAGTTATCCTGCCTCTGAATCATCTGTAAGTAAGAACAAATTTAAGATTTAAAGAGACTTGATTTAATTAATTTTTATTCATTTGATATTAGAGTTTTGGTAGTTTGCCGTCAACAGCAAGTTGTGGATCTTCTCATCAGTCCGATGTGTCCATTTCCAGTGTTTTCATGAGTATGCCATAAAATATATTATTTAACCAGACTTATGTTGACGTAAATATTTTCCTTTAGTTCTCCCAGTGGTTCTCCCAGTTCAAACGTTCACCAAAGTCATGATAACACTGAGGCAGCAACTATTGGTATGCAGATTATGACAATAATTATGATTGTTCTTTCTATGATATTTTATATTGTTTCTTTATGTTGTTATATCCATATCTATAGCTGCAATTGACCAAATACGTGGAATGCGGTTAAAACAATTCTTAACTGACGTTATACAACATACTCGACCATTGTCGTGCGTAAATAAGCAAGGTGCAGTTGGTCGTCCAGTTATGGTTCAGACGAATTATTTTCGTCTATTAAGAACACCGAAATCGGTTATACATCAGTAACGTGTTGATTTTGCACCAGAAGTCGATTTGTTACATGTACGTCGTGGAATGATAGGACAGTATGAAGATTTGTTTGGAGGTAACGTTTTTGATGGTACTTTGCTATTTTCTACACAAAATCTGAAAAGTATAATGGTGAATGATGTCCATAAGATACTAACAAAGGATCGTGCAGGAAATACAGTACAAGTTAAAATTAAACATGTTCGCATAGTAGAATTAACAGATATGCAACAGATGCATGTACTCAACTTGATTTTACGTCGATCTATGGAAGGCTGGAAACTACAACAATTGAATCGAAATTTCTTTGATCCAGTAGCTAAAGTAAGTTTAGTGTATGGTAATTGTTTAATGAAGTTTATTTTGCTACAAGCTTAACTTAGATATTTCATATAAAGTAATTTTAAAAAATTGTTTTAAGTATTTTTGTTTTATTTTTTTTTTTTCATTCTAGATACGCATTGAGAATTTTCGTTTGGAAATTTGGCCAGGATATATTACCTCTATTCGTCAGCATGAATTGGATATACTGATGTGTGCTGAAATCGCACATAAGGTATTGCGCACTGACACAATTTACAACATTTTGACTCAATTAGTGGAAGTGTCATCAGATTATCAAAACGCATTTGAGGCCGAAGTAATTGGTAAGTAGTACATAGTAATATCTAGAATAAAATCAAATGATTATCAATACTTCAATAATAATCAATAATAATACATTGTTACAGGCATGGTAGTAATCACTGATTATAATAACAAAACATATCGTGTGAGTGATATAGATTTCGGTATGTCGCCCAAATCCACTTTCAAACGAAAGGAAAAAGATGTCACATTCGTAGATTACTACAAACGAGTAAGGAGAAATTCTCTTATAACAAATAACAAATATATAGTCTTAATAGTAACTTTATTTATTCATTTTTAAATTTTTGTTTAAAAAAAAATTTATGAAATACTAGATATCCCGGCAAACGTTGTTTTGCCATATACATTAAGACCGAAAAGTTTTCGGAAATTCTCATTTAAAATTCGCGCGCTGTATATTTTTCGATATTTTAAGTTTATGTAGTTTGGCAGAAATTAAGGACAATTACTATGCCAAAAATGAGCGCGATCTGTCAGACAGTTCGTTTACGGCAGCTGTTGAAGCCAGTTCACCTCAGTAGTGCGTTGCGAAAAAAACAATGGAAAAAAATATTGAACAAAGAGTTTGCATCAAATTTTGTGTTTCGAACGAAATTTCGTTTGCAGAATCGTTGCGAATGCTACAAAAGGCTTATGGGGAATCAGTTTTATCGAAAACTCAAGTTTATGAGTG
>NC_051848.1:98292113-98297043 GCF_002237135.1 Teleopsis dalmanni
AATTTTTTATGAGCTCCTTTTATAAAATAAGAAGATCCGTTTCTCGGGTAAAAATTTTGTAATTTTATTCATAGCAGATTTAGACCCATGAAGTTTTGAGAATTGGCATTGCATACACATTTTTAAATGGCCATATCTTAAGTTATATATATACGATAGGAACTTAAAAGATAATCAACTATTTCAATTTTAAGAAATAGTTTAAAAAATCAAGATTTCAAAAAATTTAAGATTTCTTAAATTTCAAAAAGATTTTTTTTTCCAAATATATTCCCAGAATTTTAATTTTTTATATATTACTAGCTGACCCGGCGAACGTTGTTTCCCCTTGCAATTAATTTTCCTGGCGTTCGTTGCGTTGCTCTTGACTTTCATTAGCACGTGTAATTGTATCCTGGTTTCTTACATCTTCATTGTTTTCTGCCGATCTATTTAACCGACGGTTCTGGAGTAATTGTGAATTCCGAGTCCGTCGACCAATATTTCCTCCTCGTCCACGAAGACGTGGCATTGTTTTTTGTACGTTATTTATATCTTTATATATATAATTTTTCTTTTTTGTGTGTTGAATTTTTGAATTCGCTGGATTTACCAGGAATACCACCACATAACTTGAGATTAAAAATTGGCTCACCTATAATTATGCAGCGGAATTTAAATGCACTTAAGCTATGCAACGTCAGTTTTACAATTCATTTTAGAGATTTTAAAGTTTTTAAACAAATCAAAGTAAGCATGAATAAATTTTAAATTTTTAATATAAATGTATATGGATACCAAAAAATAAAAAATTGATTAAAAAGACATTATCCAGTGGGCCAAATTGTGAATCTAAACCTTCCTTGAATTCACTTGAACACACACAAAAAATTTCATCAAAATCGGTTCAGCTGTTTAGGAGGAGTTCACTGTCAACACATGTACAGAAGAATTATATATATAAGATTTATATTCAGTATTATATTTAAATGAGAAATAAAAGTTTACAAGATTGCATTACTTTTTGAAATTTTTTAAAATTGTTTTTTCTCCCATAAAACACATCAAGTATACGCGTACTATATTTCCAGTGAATGAAGTATATTCTTTGAAATATATTCTCTGAAAATATACTACAAATATTTTTATATAATATTTTTAATTTTGATTAGTAATAAAATTCTACATAAAACTCAAAAATTTCAGGAAGATATTTTCCTTGGAAATACTTTTAAAAAATTAATTTTTCCTTCACACCAAACACATTCACACTATTTTTCAATAAAAAAAAGGAGAAACATGTCAAAAAGAATTTTATCTTTTATTTTTATTTCGAAATAATAAATAATTTCTACTTGAAAAATAAATATTTTTGGTTCTGTATTATCTCCAATAGTATTTAAAAGACTTGATTTATCAGGTACCTCATATGTCACTCATACGCACCATAGTACCATTAAATAAATTTTCCACTAAAAAAGACACAGAACTCTTTATTTTTTATGACTCCAGAAATTTAAGAGTTAATATTAGTACTTAAATATAAACAATCTTAATTGTTTAAAATATTTTTTAAAAGTTGAATTAATTATCTTTAAATCGAAAAAAAGTTCATTATTTATAGTTCGTATGGAAAATATTAATTGATTGATACTGATACTTAAGGATTTAATTGATTCCATAGTAGAAAGTTAAAGAAGAAGAAGTCTTAGGGTGCGAACTTCGACTTCTCCTTCTTTAACTTTCTACTATGGAATCAATTAAATCCTTAAGTATCAGTATTAATCAATTAATATTTTCCATAAGAAAAAGAAAGATTTGAATTTTCTCCAAATGGTAATTTTAACTTCGAAAATAGGAAAAAGTGTATAAAATTCTATAAAAAATGCAAAATGGATTTGGTTTTTATGTAAAAATAAGTTAAATCATTTATGAAAGAATATATCCATATAATGTATCTAATCCTTAAGAAATATTAATCTCGAAACTAATAGAGTCCATCTGGCCAGGAAGGACTTTTACATCCTTAGGGAATTGCTTAGGCAATTAAAAAGAAAAATTAAAATATTTTAAATTAAATTATATGCAATTAATATTAATCTTATATTTTATTCCTACTTTTTATTTTTCTTCAGGTTACAAATCTTCACGAAACAAAAAAAAATCTTTACTTAATTGCAAAAATTTTTTTATTTCAAGATCTCTCAATGTATAAAATAAATTAGACAAATATTCAATTTTAGACTACCTTTATATAATTAGCAATTTTAAAAGCAATTCATTAATTTTTAATTAATTAGTATTTAATTAATGTTTTAATTTTGTATGTTAGTTTAGCGTTTAGATTTCTGTTTCAACATTCTTGTGGTTGAAATAGTAAAACTGTCTCTCGCCAACTTAAGCCTTTCGTTCGATACTGGTGAAATGGCGACTTCTTGAACAGTTAGTAAATTAGACGGTTCACTAGAGGAGGATTCAGGATATTCAATGCTGTCGCGTTCAATATTAATATTCACTTTTCTCTTCTTTCCAGCAATCTCTAAACTATCTCTAACGAATTCGAAATTTTCATTATGTTTTTTATTAACCCTTTTGAATTCTGGTATGGACTGGAACTGCCTTTTGCCTGGCTTTATATTAATTCGACTATTAGTAGATGGAGAAAAGGCAAGCGATGCAATATGTTCCTCAATATATTTCATCTTATTTCTCTTTGGAAATGTAGTGTTCAATTTATACGGTAGTTTTAAAAAGTCGTCTTGTTCTTTATGATCCTCCAAACAGGACAGAACTCTTGGTGAGGCCAATGTCTCGGGCGGCCAATTACACGTACAAGGCGGTGTACACGTACATATAATTTTTTCCTCTATTACCGGCGGTACTACTGGCTGCTTGCACTTATATAATTTGAAACGTGGCAGTCCCGGTATAACAGTTTTTTCCTCGACGGGTGGTCTTCTTAGTACCCAATGTGTTAATCGATCCCAGTGAGTCATGGTTTTCGGTATTTCATGCAAGAAATAATACTTCCAGAAAAAGACGCTAGGCTTTATGCCTTCATAACTGCTGCCAGTTCTTAGTGAATTTAATCTATAATATTCGTAGTTCTTATACGGTGGTAAACTTCTATACCTATATTTGATATTTTCAAAGCAATGCAATTTACGTATGGCACTGGTTATTACTCTGATGTCATCAAAGTCTTTAATATTCATTTTAACTAAAGCATTGGAATCCACAAATAATAAACGTCGACCGTCAATAAAGTTCCGACGAAATGCAGGCTAAAATACTTAATAAATTATTAACTAGTATACAAAAGTGCTTAAAAAGTGTTCAATAAACATTTAAATAAATGTTTTTGCGTATGGTTTAAATTTTTATCTATGCTAACAACAATTTTATACCTTTTAATGGCATGATTTTTACCTTATAGTGATCGAAACCCAAATATATGATCCACCTCATAACATCATCATATGTCCATTTCTGAACGGATGGTAAAGATATCTTGTCCACAGCCATCGCAGCCAATACCACGAGACGATCTGGGGTGGCATAGAACACAATACTAATTTTATTCTTATCGACTTTGCCATATGGCCTTAGGTTGTCTGGTAAAGAGAAGGTAGGAGTTAGACGGATTTTTCTGCGTTCAATAGCTCTTGCGAGTTTATTCGCTTCATGTTTATTCAAAACAAATCTATTTGTCATATTAAATAAAAATATCCAAAATCTTAATATTAAACTAATTTTTGGCAATATTTTTTCAAATAATTTCAGATCAAAAAATTGTGTTCTAGAAAAGTTTTAAAACTTAATGGTATAAAAAAAAACATAGAATATTCTAAGCATGCTAAGAAAAATCTTAGTATTATAGGAACTATGGATTGAAGAAATAAGAAAAGTAAATAAAATACATAATATTTAGGTTTTTACTTATATCACTACCTGAGAATCGAAATATATTTCATTTCTACTCCAACAAACTTGGGGTTAAGGGTTAAACGATTAAACTTTGTGATGTAAGATGTTATTATTTCTGCGAATTCCTTTAAGTTATTCAACAGATCTGTTAAATTGTGTCAGTTCTAGTCAAAATATTTTGCTGAATAACTTGTACTTCATACATGATTTATTATAAAAATAATAAGCATTAAACAGCACAAAAATTAAATATATATCTAAATATAATTTTAAGGCTCTGGTCGTCATATGTGTATTTTATTAATCTTGTCTTCTAGCAGTTCTTGATATATATGTACTTTACAAAATTATCTTTGTCTCATCAAGAGTATTGGTAAAACAATTTTATTTAAACATACTGGGTCACAGATCACTCATGGATGCATGGACGACTAATTCATTAATAAATCGAGTAGATTAGTTTAATTATTCCAGAAGTCCACATCAACGGCAACGAAACTAATTCCTTAAAGGGGGGATTACAGTGATGGCATACATTGTCAATAATGATGTTTAATTTTTGAGGAATTGGTTTTATTGTTTTTATAACGAAAGATTAAAAAGAAAATGGAGTAGGTGAGAAAAGTTGTGGTCAGCAAATAATGTCAAATACACTCCTCTGAGACAAAGTAAGTGCTTGATTTACTGTCTAGTCGAGTTTTTGAAGCAATAACGAAAGCTGAATTTTCACTATTGAAGTGTTTCACTGTTCTATAAATATATAGTACTTTTTCTAATTCCTAATGTTTCTACGGTTCTAAACTAATTTGAGACCGATAAACGCAAATCTACAAATCTTTCTTGACATTTTGAAGAAGTGTGGTTTTGAAGAATTGATATTATTTCTTTATTTTGGGGTATATGAATTTTATGAGAAATAGATAAATATAGATAAATATTTTTATCATAGATGTCTTTTATCAATTTTTCCTCATTCCCTGTAGACAACAAAGGTATATGTATATATATATATACAGAACTTTCT
>NC_051848.1:98297143-98308268 GCF_002237135.1 Teleopsis dalmanni
CTTTGAAGGAATTTCTGTGACATTATGAACAATACTAATATACCTCCTAGAAATATTAGAAATAAAATGTATGTATACAAACCAAAATCTTTTTGAGATTATTCCTAAATAATAATGAATAGTAATTGAAATAGATGAATTAATATTACTACTATTTTGATTTATGTTAAAATATATAATTCTTCAAATAAGTATCAAAGCTGAAAGGAAAATACTTTTATTCAAAACCACAAAAAATAGTTTAATTAAAATGTAAGTTTCAAAAATTTTTTATTTGTGTATATTTTATGTAGATTTTTATTAAAAGCTCTTAATTTAAATTAAAACTTACTTTAATTGTTTATAAATGTCTAATTCTTACATGTATGTTTTTGTGTGATTATACAATTATTTTAAAAACCTTTTCAATAAATTTAATCGCAGTTAAATTGAAGCAATAAAATAATTTAATAAAATTAAGATTTAATTATGGTTATAATATTAATAAAATTTTTTATCAGCAATTACGGTTTTACAAAAATTCAAAAGAAAAAAATATTTCATTTTAAAATTAGTTAAAAGAAATTATAAATAAATTTAAGAATTAATTTATAAGCTAAATTATAAATTAAGCTTAATTTTGTACAAAGTAAGCTGAATTTAAAAAATTTTTGTGATAAATTATTACATACAAAATAGTTATGTTCTTGAAACTTAAAGTATTGGTGGGTTTCAGTCTATTCAAAGGATCTTGTCCTATAATTGATGATCTTATAGTTGACTTTAGTAAAGTTTGTAATCAGTTTTTTTATACTCACTATGAGAATAATTTAAAAGAATAATAATTTTTTTAAATAGATCAATAAGTACATTTCATATCAAGATGAAATTTTTATTAAATGGATATGGAAAAATTATTTAAATGGATATTAATATGACAAAATATAACTTTTAATTTTACATTAACTTCTGGCAAAATAATAAAAAGTAAGCCTGGTAAGTGCTACAAGACCCACGTATTTACTTTTAAATATAACAATTACAATTTTATAATCGTTAATAGTTTAATTTATCTTGGTGACGTGAGTCCTGTATAACTATATAAAATAATGTCTTACTGTATTTACTGTATTTACTGAATTATTGAATTGAATTAAGATATGCTAAAGAATTTATTGACGTCTTGTATATCTGTTTATGAGGAGTGTTAGTTTTACCATATTCCTCGTTTAACAAGGATCAAATCGTACCGGTTCATTATTAATCTTATCGTTAAATATGATAAGTCAAAGTATTGTTCAAAGTATTGACTCATTATTAGGATACAAATCTATATTATTATATTGGTATTGTATAATATATAAAAAAAAGAGGCAAATACAAAATATGTTGATGTCTTTAATAAGAATAGTTTTATTGACAGGAAAAATATTTCCTTTGAAGGAATTTTTGTGACATTACGAACAATACTAATATACCTCCTAGAAATATTAGAAATAAAATGTATGTATACAAACCAAAATCTTTTTGAGATTATTCCTAAATAATAATGAATAGTAATTGAAATAGATGAATTAATATTATTACTATTTTGATTTATGTTAAAATATATAATTCTTCAAATAAGTATCAAAGCTAGAAGGAAAATACTTTTATTTAAAACCACAAAAAATAGTTTAATTAAAATGTAAGTTTCAAAAATTTTTTATTTGTATATATTTTATGTAGATTTTTATTAAAAGCTCTTAATTTAAATTAAAACTTACTTTAATTGTTTATAAATGTCTAATTCTTACATGTATGTTTTTGTGTGATTATACAATTATTTTAAAAACCTTTTCAATGAATTTAATCGCAGTTAAATTGACAGCAATAAAATAATTTAATAAAATTAAGATTTAATTATGGTTATAATATTAATAAAATTTTTCATCAGCAATTACGGTTGTACAAAAATTCAAAAGAAAAAAATATTTCATTTTAAAATTAGTTAAAAGAAATTATAAATAAATTTAAGAATTAATTTATAAGCTAAATTATAAATTAAGCTTAATGTTGTACAAAGTAAGCTGAATTTAAAAAATTTTTGTGATAAATTATTACATACAAAATAGTTATGTTCTTGAAACTTAAAGTATTTGTGGGTTTCAGTCTATTCAAAGGATCTTGTCCTATAATTGATGATCTTATAGTTGACTTCAGTAAAGTTTGTAATCAGTTTTTTTTATATTCACTATGAGAATAATTTTAAAGAGTAATAATTTTCTTAAATTGATAAATAAGTACATTTCATATCAAGATGAAATTTTTATTAACTGGATATGGAAAAATTATTTAAATGGATATTAATATGACAAAATATAACTTTCAATTTTACATTAACTTCTGGTAAATTAATAAAAAGTAAGCCTGTGGTAAGTGCAACAAGACCCACGTATTTACTTTTAAATATAACAATTACAATTTTATAATCGTTAATTGTTTAATTTATCTTGGTGACGTGAGTCCTGTATAACTATATAAAATAATGTCTTACTGTATTTACTGTATTTACTGAATTATTGAATTGAATTAAGATATGCTAAAGAATTTATTGACGTCTTGTATATCTGTTTATGAGGAGTGTTAGTTTTACCATATTCCTTGTTTAACAAGGACCAAATCGTACCGGTTCATTATTAATCTTATCGTTAAATATGATAACTCTGTTCAAAGTATTGACTCATTATTAGGATACAAATCTATATTATTATATTGGTATTGTATAATATATAAAAAAAAGAGGCAAATACAAAATATGTTGATGTCTTTAATAAGAATAGTTTTATTGACAGGAAAAATATTTCCTTTGAAGGAATTTTTGTGACATTACGAACAATACTAATATACCTCCTAGAAATATTAGAAATAAAATGTATGTATACAAACCAAAATCTTTTTGAGATTATTCCTAAATAATAATGAATAGTAATTGAAATAGATGAATTAATATTACTACTATTTTGATTTATGTTAAAATATATAATTCTTCAAATAAGTATCAAAGCTGAAAGGAAAATACTTTTATTCAAAACCACAAAAAATAGTTTAATTAAAAGTAAGTTTCAAAAATTTTTTATTTGTGTATATTTTATGTAGATTTTTATTAAAAGCTCTTAATTTAAATTAAAACTTACTTTAATTGTTTATAAATGTCTAATTCTTACATGTATGTTTTTGTGTGATTATACAATTATTTTAAAAACCTTTTCAATGAATTTAATCGCAGTTAAATTGACAGCAATAAAATAATTTAATAAAATTAAGATTTAATTATGGTTATAATATTAATAAAATTTTTTATCAGCAATTACGGTTTTACAAAAATTCAAAAGAAAAAAATATTTCATTTTAAAATTAGTTAAAAGAAATTATAAATAAATTTAAGAATTAATTTATAAGCTAAATTATAAATTAAGCTTAATGTTGTACAAAGTAAGCTGAATTTAAAAAATTTTTGTGATAAATTATTACATACAAAATAGTTATGTTCTTGAAACTTAAAGTATTGGTGGGTTTCAGTCTATTCAAAGGATCTTGTCCTATAATTGATGATCTTATAGTTGACTTCAGTAAAGTTTGTAATCAGTTTTTTTATACTCACTATGAGAATAATTTAAAAGAATAATAATTTTCTTAAATAGATAAATAAGTACATTTCATATCAAGATGAAATTTTTATTAAATGGATATGGAAAAATTATTTAAATGGATATTAATATGACAAAATATAACTTTCAATTTTACATTAACTTCTGGCAAAATAATAAAAAGTAAGCCTGGTAAGTGCAACAAGACCCACGTATTTACTTTTAAATATAACAATTACAATTTTATAATCGTTAATAGTTTAATTTATCTTGGTGACGTGAGTCCTGTATAACTATATAAAATAATGTCTTACTGTATTTACTGTATTTACTGAATTATTGAATTGAATTAAGATATGCTAAAGAATTTATTGACGTCTTGTATATCTGTTTATGAGGAGTGTTAGTTTTACCATATTCCTTGTTTAACAAGGACCAAATCGTACCGGTTCATTATTAATCTTATCGTTAAATATGATAACTCTGTTCAAAGTATTGACTCATTATTAGGATACAAATCTATATTATTATATTGGTATTGTATAATATATAAAAAAAAGAGGCAAATACAAAATATGTTGATGTCTTTAATAAGAATAGTTTTATTGACAGAAAAAATATTTCCTTTGAAGGAATTTTTGTGACATTATGAACAATACTAATATACCTCCTAGAAATATTAGAAATAAAATGTATGTATACAAACCAAAATCTTTTTGAGATTATTCCTAAATAATAATGAATAGTAATTGAAATAGATGAATTAATATTATTATTACTATTTTGATTTAAGTTAAAATATATAATTCTTCAAATAAGTATCAAAGCTAAAAGGAAAATACTTTTATTCAAAACCACAAAAAATAGTTTAATTAAAATGTAAGTTTCAAAAATTTTTTATTTGTATATATTTTATGTAGATTTTTATTAAAAGCTCTTAATTTAAATTAAAACTTACTTTAATTGTTTATAAATGTCTAATTCTTACATGTATGTTTTTGTGTGATTATACAATTATTTTAAAAACCTTTTCAATGAATTTAATCGCAGTTAAATTGACAGCAATAAAATAATTTAATAAAATTAAGATTTAATTATGGTTATAATATTAATAAAATTTTTTATATCAGCAATTACGGTTGTACAAAAATTCAAAAGAAAAAAATATTTCATTTTAAAATTAGTTAAAAGAAATTATAAATAAATTTAAGAATTAATTTATAAGCTAAATTATAAATTAAGCTTAATTTTGTACAAAGTAAGCTGAATTTAAAAAATTTTTGTGATAAATTATTACATGCAAAATAGTTATGTTCTTGAAACTTAAAGTATTGGTGGGTTTCAGTCTATTCAAAGGATCTTGTCCTATAATTGATGATCTTATAGTTGACTTTAGTAAAGTTTGTAATCAGTTTTTTTATACTCACTATGAGAATAATTTAAAAGAATAATAATTTTTTTAAATAGATCAATAAGTACATTTCATATCAAGATGAAATTCTTATTAACTGGATATGGAAAAATTATTTAAATGGATATTAATATGACAAAATATAACTTTTAATTTTACATTAACTTCTGGCAAAATAATAAAAAGTAAGCCTGGTAAGTGCTACAAGACCCACGTATTTACTTTTAAATATAACAATTACAATTTTATAATCGTTAATAGTTTAATTTATCTTGGTGACGTGAGTCCTGTATAACTATATAAAATAATGTCTTACTGTATTTACTGTATTTACTGAATTATTGAATTGAATTAAGATATGCTAAAGAATTTATTGACGTCTTGTATATCTGTTTATGAGGAGTGTTAGTTTTACCATATTCCTTGTTTAACAAGGACCAAATCGTACCGGTTCATTATTAATCTTATCGTTAAATATGATAACTCTGTTCAAAGTATTGACTCATTATTAGGATACAAATCTATATTATTATATTGGTATTGTATAATATATAAAAAAAAGAGGCAAATACAAAATATGTTGATGTCTTTAATAAGAATAGTTTTATTGACAGGAAAAATATTTACTTTGAAGGAATTTCTGTGACATTATGAACAATACTAATATACCTCCTAGAAATATTAGAAATAAAATGTATGTATACAAACCAAAATCTTTTTGAGATTATTCCTAAATAATAATGAATAGTAATTGAAATAGATGAATTAATATTACTACTATTTTGATTTATGTTAAAATATATAATTCTTCAAATAAGTATCAAAGCTGAAAGGAAAATACTTTTATTCAAAACCACAAAAAATAGTTTAATTAAAAGTAAGTTTCAAAAATTTTTTATTTGTGTATATTTTATGTAGATTTTTATTAAAAGCTCTTAATTTAAATTAAAACTTACTTTAATTGTTTATAAATGTCTAATTCTTACATGTATGTTTTTGTGTGATTATACAATTATTTTAAAAACCTTTTCAATGAATTTAATCGCAGTTAAATTGACAGCAATAAAATAATTTAATAAAATTAAGATTTAATTATGGTTATAATATTAATAAAATTTTTTATCAGCAATTACGGTTTTACAAAAATTCAAAAGAAAAAAATATTTCATTTTAAAATTAGTTAAAAGAAATTATAAATAAATTTAAGAATTAATTTATAAGCTAAATTACAAATTAAGCTTAATGTTGTACAAAGTAAGCTGAATTTAAAAAATTTTTGTGATAAATTATTACATACAAAATAGTTATGTTCTTGAAACTTAAAGTATTGGTGGGTTTCAGTCTATTCAAAGGACCTTGTCCTATAATTGATGATATTATAGTTGACTTCAGTAAAGTTTGTAATCAGTTTTTTTATATTCACTATGAGAATAATTTAAAAGAATAATAATTTTCTTAAATAGATCAATAAGTACATTTCATATCAAGATGAAATTTTTATTAAATGGATATGGAAAAATGATTTAAATGGATATTAATATGACAAAATATAACTTTTAATTTTACATTAACTTCTGGTAAAATAAGACCCACGTATTTACTTTTAAATATAACAATTACAATTTTATAATCGTTAATAGCTAATTTATCTTAGTGACGTGAGTCCTGTATCACTATATAAAATAATGTCTTAATGTATTTACTGTATTTACTGTATTATTGAATTGAATCAAGATATGCTAAAGAATTTATTGACTTTTTGTATATCTGTTTATGAGGAGTGCTAGTTTTACCATATTCCTCGTTCAACAAGGACCAAATCGTACCGGTTCATTATTAATCTTATCATTAAATATGATAACTCTGTTCAAAGTATTGACTCATTATTAGGATACAAATCTATATTATTATATTGGTATTGTATAATATATAAAACAAAGAGGCAAATACAAAATATGTTGATGTCTTTAATAAGAATAGTTTTATTGACAGTGAAAATATTTCCTTTGAAGGAATTTCTGTGACATTATGAACAATACTAATATACCTCCTAGAAATATTAGAAATAAAATGTATGTATACAAACCAAAATCTTTTTGAGATTATTCCTAAATAATAATGAATAGTAATTGAAATAGATGAATTAATATTACTACTATTTTGATTTATGTTAAAATATATAATTCTTCAAATAAGTATCAAAGCTGAAAGGAAAATACTTTTATTCAAAACCACAAAAAATAGTTTAATTAAAAGTAAGTTTCAAAAATTTTTTATTTGTGTATATTTTATGTAGATTTTTATTAAAAGCTCTTAATTTAAATTAAAACTTACTTTAATTGTTTATAAATGTCTAATTCTTACATGTATGTTTTTGTGTGATTATACAATTATTTTAAAAACCTTTTCAATGAATTTAATCGCAGTTAAATTGACAGCAATAAAATAATTTAATAAAATTAAGATTTAATTATGGTTATAATATTAATAAAATTTTTTATCAGCAATTACGGTTGTACAAAAATTCAAAAGAAAAAAATATTTCATTTTAAAATTAGTTAAAAGAAATTATAAATAAATTTAAGAATTAATTTATAAGCTAAATTATAAATTAAGCTTAATGTTGTACAAAGTAAGCTGAATTTAAAAAATTTTTGTGATAAATTATTACATACAAAATAGTTATGTTCTTGAAACTTAAAGTATTGGTGGGTTTCAGTCTATTCAAAGGATCTTGTCCTATAATTGATGATCTTATAGTTGACTTCAGTAAAGTTTGTAATCAGTTTTTTTTATATTCACTATGAGAATAATTTTAAAGAGTAATAATTTTCTTAAATTGATAAATAAGTACATTTCATATCAAGATGAAATTTTTATTAACTGGATATGGAAAAATTATTTAAATGGATATTAATATGACAAAATATAACTTTCAATTTTACATTAACTTCTGGTAAATTAATAAAAAGTAAGCCTGGTAAGTGCAACAAGACCCACGTATTTACTTTTAAATATAACAATTACAATTTTATAATCGTTAATAGTTTAATTTATCTTGGTGACGTGAGTCCTGTATCACTATATAAAATAATGTCTTACTGTATTTACTGTATTTACTGAATTATTGAATTGAATTAAGATATGCTAAAGAATTTATTGACGTCTTGTATATCTGTTTATGAGGAGTGTTAGTTTTACCATATTCCTTGTTTAACAAGGACCAAATCGTACCGGTTCATTATTAATCTTATCGTTAAATATGATAACTCTGTTCAAAGTATTGACTCATTATTAGGATACAAATCTATATTATTATATTGGTATTGTATAATATATAAAAAAAAGAGGCAAATACAAAATATGTTGATGTCTTTAATAAGAATAGTTTTATTGACAGGAAAAATATTTCCTTTGAAGGAATTTTTGTGACATTATGAACAATACTAATATACCTCCTAGAAATATTAGAAATAAAATGTATGTATACAAACCAAAATCTTTTTGAGATTATTCCTAAATAATAATGAATAGTAATTGAAATAGATGAATTAATATTACTACTATTTTGATTTATGTTAAAATATATAATTCTTCAAATAAGTATCAAAGCTAGAAGGAAAATACTTTTATTTAAAACCACAAAAAATAGTTTAATTAAAATGTAAGTTTCAAAAATTTTTTATTTGTATATATTTTATGTAGATTTTTATTAAAAGCTCTTAATTTAAATTAAAACTTACTTTAATTGTTTATAAATGTCTAATTCTTACATGTATGTTTTTGTGTGATTATACAATTATTTTAAAAACCTTTTCAATGAATTTAATCGCAGTTAAATTGACAGCAATAAAATAATTTAATAAAATTAAGATTTAATTATGGTTATAATATTAATAAAATTTTTTATCAGCAATTACGGTTGTACAAAAATTCAAAAGAAAAAAATATTTCATTTTAAAATTAGTTAAAAGAAATTATAAATAAATTTAAGAATTAATTTATAAGCTAAATTATAAATTAAGCTTAATGTTGTACAAAGTAAGCTGAATTTAAAAAATTTTTGTGATAAATTATTACATACAAAATAGTTATGTTCTTGAAACTTAAAGTATTGGTGGGTTTCAGTCTATTCAAAGGATCTTGTCCTATAATTGATGATCTTATAGTTGACTTCAGTAAAGTTTGTAATCAGTTTTTTTTATATTCACTATGAGAATAATTTTAAAGAGTAATAATTTTCTTAAATTGATAAATAAGTACATTTCATATCAAGATGAAATTTTTATTAACTGGATATGGAAAAATTATTTAAATGGATATTAATATGACAAAATATAACTTTCAATTTTACATTAACTTCTGGTAAATTAATAAAAAGTAAGCCTGGTAAGTGCAACAAGACCCACGTATTTACTTTTAAATATAACAATTACAATTTTATAATCGTTAATAGTTTAATTTATCTTGGTGACGTGAGTCCTGTATAACTATATAAAATAATGTCTTACTGTATTTACTGTATTTACTGAATTATTGAATTGAATTAAGATATGCTAAAGAATTTATTGACGTCTTGTATATCTGTTTATGAGGAGTGTTAGTTTTACCATATTCCTTGTTTAACAAGGACCAAATCGTACCGGTTCATTATTAATCTTATCGTTAAATATGATAACTCTGTTCAAAGTATTGACTCATTATTAGGATACAAATCTATATTATTATATTGGTATTGTATAATATATAAAAAAAAGAGGCAAATACAAAATATGTTGATGTCTTTAATAAGAATAGTTTTATTGACAGGAAAAATATTTCCTTTGAAGGAATTTTTGTGACATTATGAACAATACTAATATACCTCCTAGAAATATTAGAAATAAAATGTATGTATACAAACCAAAATCTTTTTGAGATTATTCCTAAATAATAATGAATAGTAATTGAAATAGATGAATTAATATTACTACTATTTTGATTTATGTTAAAATATATAATTCTTCAAATAAGTATCAAAGCTAGAAGGAAAATACTTTTATTCAAAACCACAAAAAATAGTTTAATTAAAATGTAAGTTTCAAAAATTTTTTATTTGTGTATATTTTATGTAGATTTTTATTAAAAGCTCTTAATTTAAATTAAAACTTACTTTAATTGTTTATAAATGTCTAATTCTTACATGTATGTTTTTGTGTGATTATACAATTATTTTAAAAACCTTTTCAATGAATTTAATCGCAGTTAAATTGACAGCAATAAAATAATTTAATAAAATTAAGATTTAATTATGGTTATAATATTAATAAAATTTTTTATCAGCAATTACGGTTGTACAAAAATTCAAAAGAAAAAAATATTTCATTTTAAAATTAGTTAAAAGAAATTATAAATAAATTTAAGAATTAATTTATAAGCTAAATTATAAATTAAGCTTAATTTTGTACAAAGTAAGCTGAATTTAAAAAATTTTTGTGATAAATTATTACATACAAAATAGTTATGTTCTTGAAACTTAAAGTATTGGTGGGTTTCAGTCTATTCAAAGGATCTTGTCCTATAATTGATGATCTTATAGTTGACTTCAGTAAAGTTTGTAATCAGTTTTCTTATACTCACTATGAGAATAATTTAAAAGAATAATAATTTTTTTAAATAGATCAATAAGTACATTTCATATCAAGATGAAATTCTTATTAACTGGATATGGAAAAATGATTTAAATGGATATTAATATGACAAAATATAACTTTTAATTTTACATTAACTTCTGGCAAAATAATAAAAAGTAAGCCTGGTAAGTGCTACAAGACCCACGTATTTACTTTTAAATATAACAATCACAACTTTATAATCGTTAATTGTTTAATTTATCTTGGTGACGTGAGTCCTGTATCACTATATAAAATAATGTCTTACTGTATTTACTGTATTTACTGAATTATTGAATTGAATTAAGATATGCTAAAGAATTTATTGACGTCTTGTATATCTGTTTATGAGGAGTGTTAGTTTTACCATATTCCTTGTTTAACAAGGACCAAATCGTACCGGTTCATTATTAATCTTATCGTTAAATATGATAACTCTGTTCAAAGTATTGACT
>NC_051848.1:98308368-98350398 GCF_002237135.1 Teleopsis dalmanni
TTATCGAGCCTGGTTCATTTTTCGTTAATTGTGTGGATACAGAACCATAAACTTTATTTGATTGAATCCAGAAGTGTGAAATAGGTCTTTGGAATCACAAACGAAAATTGGGGTAGTTAAATAGTCAATATGTTACAACAAGATTTCAGAAATAATAAATATTTTAAGTATTTCTGGATGTTATTAGATTACTCGTACTACAAGCCTTTATTGGAGAGTCAAAATAATTTTTCTAAATAACATGAAACCGATGTGGAGTTTTTCTTTAAAAATTTTTTTATATCGGTAATAAATACAATTGTGTGGTTATAAATACAATAAGACTAGATAAGAGCTCCCGATAGCAGATTGATCAATGTCAGACGAATTTTATTTAGACATTAATAAATAAGCTTCATATATAAGTGATATCCGAAAGGAAGAAATCTTATTTAATGAGCTCCCCTTACTGGATAATAGAAGAATGAAAAAATTGAAATTATGAATAAACCAAAGTCTCAGTTATCACCACATCTAATTTATTACATTAAAAAAAAATGAAAACAATAAGAGATCCAATGATTCTTAAAGTACTAACAAAAATTGCTCACATTACTCACATTTTTTATATCACTTCATAACCAATGCACAGTCTTTAATTTCCTAAAACGTTACCATTGTGTTTAGGTTCTAAATAGTAGTCTTATTTCTCTCTCTTAATTATTGACAAAACTCAGTCAATTTAAAAATTTCCATTATCATAGTGTCTGTCATATATCAAATTCTACCGTATAAATGTCAGAAAGTGTGGTTGCAAACCAAGCTAGAGCGCTGCTTTCAAAAATAGGTACCTCATCTTCGCAGTAGTCTCAGATTATAGTCGTTCTTAATTTCTTCATAAAATATACTTAATTTATGCTGTGTTATAACTATGTTGCATAGTTAGTGCAAATAGGACTAGATTAGCTATCTTCTGTCTTCATGGAAACTTTCTGCATGAAATTGAACTTAATCAACATTATATCCATTGAACGATCTCATTTCTTTTTCTCATGAATACAATTATTATAAGGTTAGTTTTATAAGTACTTATAATGTTTACCTCTCAGCGGATAATATTATGGACATCTTCATATCTCTGATAAGTTATCTTATAAATAACGAGAGTGCAAATAAGACAATTGAGCTTATAGCTTCTACAAACACATCGCATTCCGTTTTGAGGATATTCTTTGCAGAGATAGTACTTATTAATATTTCCTTTCAATTTCTTTTTTAGCATATTCCATATGAAGAAGAAGTAAATTGTTTATGTTGAGACCTCTCCTAGATCCACTAATTTAATGTAAACTGTACTGTTACTGTATAAAGTATTAGTATTATCTAATATTTTGTAGCTACCAATAAGTTGCTATGAATTTCGTCTATTTTTGTGCATATGTTTTAAATAATTCTTATTATCTTAATCGGATAAATTTTGTCTAACATAAAATCGTATTTTAAGTAAAGTAGGCATGAGACAGTCATTTATTTAAATGAAATCTCACTTAGGAGAATGCCCTGAATCAATAAAACTCAATGTAGTCGATGTACACCAGATAATTAGAATTATAATTTAACTAATTATGTTTTGATATTAAAAGTATATTAGTGTTATCATTTATTAGTGTTAATAGTAGTAAGTATTTGGAGAATGTTCTAAAAATGAATTGATTAATTTTTGTAAATGAACAAAATGTATTTGGACTTTGTATTACGCACTGCAGACTCTAGAACATATTTATATTTTTATTTCACACATCTACGATTCCGTCTTTAACTGATCTTTAAATACCAATTTTTACTTATATTAATATAGCAATAATTAACCATCAATTCACAACTTACTTTGAAGAACTAACGCGGAAGTAACCATCTCGAAGATCTTAGTGAATGAATGAATCAGTGAATTACCCGAATAGAATAGAATGAGCGATGTCGAACTCTGCATCTTGTTTTCACTAAAATGTCATCTAAGCAAACAGACATATAAAATGTAATAGTTATAGTCATGTAATTTTACATGAACATTACAGAATTACAAGAGTCTAATGGAATCTTTTTCAATATATTTTTTAATAAATTATGAGCAGAAAGTACATATGGTATTTAATTTCTCGTGAAGAAAGTATTTCATACATATACTGTTAAAAATGTGACTTGACCTCGAACGCAAGGTTACTCAGTTAAATAATTGGATAGACCGATAGACCTATGAAATGAATATGTCTCAAGCATGCCGATAAAAGTAGGTATCGGTGTGCTTAGTTGGCAATGTATACTAACTTCTATTAAAGAGTACTAATCAGCTAAGTTCTTTCATATATACATTGAAGCTTTTATAGTTCTGCGGCCGCCAAACTTATACACCTACAAAGTTAACTTACAAGTATTTTTTTTAATCTAGTTTTTTTTCTACTTCATTTTTTAACAAATTTAAAATAACTTTACATTATTATATTTTTTATAATATATTATATCTGAATAAATTTTTGGTAAGATTTTTTGGTAAAAAATTTGAGTACTTCCGCCAATTACTGCCCAGTATAAAACAAAAAGATCACATCCAGTAAAGTTCAAGGAATCTTCTGTTCTAAGTAATATAGAAAAAGTTTCGTTTCTCTACTGATGAGCTAATTAGGTTTGTTAATAATAGTGTCTGTGTTTTCCAGATTCTTAAGCCGCTAAAGCCACTTTTGCGTATAAAGGATCAACTTGCGAAGGATGCCGCTAACTTCTCTACAGCGAACCGAAATACTTCGTCATTGTGTGATAATTGGAACCTTTTTTGGTTTAATAAAAAACAGTTTTTTTATTCTAATTGACTTGCTCCAGACCATATTAGCATTTTGCCACCACAATATTGCCCCCTCCGTCTCGCCTATTATTTGGTGGTTGGTAACGGGTTTATTTGGACTCGCTGGTATCGTACTATTATCTTGGCAAATTCAAATAAAATGTAAACCCCTATTCAAGAAATTACGCCTTAAGGGACTGGCCCAACTATTTGCAGTGGAACTTTGCAAGTTCAGACCACTCACATATCGTCATAGAGCATACATATATTCAGTCACTGTTATATGAAGACCAAAACTTACGTGCAATTTTAATTGAATTTTCTGAAGCAGTGAACGAATTGAGTTTAGGAGAGATAAAATATATGATTGGGACAAATAGAAGAACGAGACAGCTTTGTGGATATTTAAGTATATATATCACTTTACTCCTTGATCTGTAAATTGAAGCGTAATGAAAAGGCTGCGTTAATTTTGCTTTAAATTTAAGGAGTAAATTTAAAATGAATGGGTAAATGAATCATAGATTTTATTTGATATGTCGTTTTATCTTTAAAAACAATTTCAAATATTAAATAATAAATCAGAAATAGCAAATAAAATAAACCATATCAAAATGCGTATAAATATTTTAAAGAACTATAAGTTGCCAAAGTAATGTCTACCAATGTAATGGCGACCAATTTTCTCGGAAATGAAATGCAAAGCAACCGATTGGATATGATGACGGACAGGACAGGAGATATGCATTTAAAAAGTGCATATATATTTTAACCTCGCTATAGGGCGTTTCTTTCTATAATGAAGTTTTTTCAGGTACGCAAACAAACTCAACTAGCACGTTTCAACTTATGAGCTGGTGTATATGTTCTGCAGTTTATAATAGGGAAGAATGATGTTTTCTCGGAAGATTGCATGTATCTAAAAGAAGTGTGGTTGAATTGCAGCGTTGATATAATCGGTGTATCTTTTAACAATTTTATTAATATTGAAACAATGACATAGTCGCCATAGCCCATACTGCGAATGAAGACCATATCTTTTCTGTGTGAAATAGTTTTTTATTTATCCATTTACCCTAACTTAAAGTGACTTGAGGTGATCTTTCGGTATTCTAGCCCATTCCTGAACAATGAATTTATTCAACGCATTCATACTGGTATATTTTTTAGCCCTTCTCATTGTGTGAACGAAATGAAGTGTTGAATATGATTTTTTGGTTCGAATGGTTCGTGGTTCACATAGCTGGTTGTGATTGTGATTTTCCAGCTAAATATAACGCAATTAAACTACGTTTGAGTTCCATTTCGTCAAGTTTTGTTCTATAATACTTAGACGCAAATGCTTGTGGCTGCTAGTAAACAATATAAAAAGCTGTCATTCGTATCAGTTTCACGTAGTAGACAATATCAGTTTGATAGATACACCTGTGTGCAGTTGGTAACACTTCAATCGTTTAAACCTGCATATAGAAAACAAAAATTGATAAGGTACAGGTTCTCAACAGAACACAAACCAACTGTTATAAACAGAAGTCTTTTGACTCTCAGTCTTTTGAATGAAAAGAAAAATTGCACTTGTTTAAGATATCATGATATCATAATGCCGACGATGATGAGAATTTTCTTCCATGTGTTTTGTTCTTGGCCTTTATAAAAGACAGTACTATATGTCATAAAGACTGAGCCTAAATGTTTTATCTGCTTTCCAGCACAGTCGATAATCTGTGTTTCAAGAGAGGGCCATCTTATTAAAATATTAACGTTTGCCATTCCAACTCATCAGATAACCTAGGAATAGACTAAGCTCTCTTTTTGCGGGAAGGAACATCTTACTACGAGAAGTAGAGACAAATCAGGTCTTTAATTTGCTGATTATTTGGAGTGTCACACCAATGTTAACTCATTTCAGTTTCACATTAGAGAGTTGCTAATGAGACTTCTTATTCCACAATAAGGATCTGATCCACAGAATTGAATAACTGATTTAGTTTATATAAGACTGCGTGTTATTGATCGTTGACACAATCCCTTTGATTCCAGTGTGACCAGGCATTCAATGGAGTACTATACTGTCCTTGCTTGTCAATTGTTGTAGCATGTCATAGTAGTCTGCACTTCAATGCCTAAATAGTTCAGACATATAACTAGAAATAAATACTATGTTATATGCTTGCACAATATTATATGAACGTGAAAAGTATTTCTATAGTAATCTTTTCATATGTGAATATTTATTTTAATTGTCAAGACAATTACTATCGTTCCTGAATTATTTTGACGTGGAGGTCTTGTCACAATTGTTTATTAAACCCTGAAAAACTACACAATACTATGGTAAAAGGTATGTGCCTAATTAGTAGACTCTATAGTACTTTAAACACATGTTTTCATTTTGCTATTAAAATTCTCAAAACCCTCATAACAGTATTTTAGATTTCAAAAAAAAATTTATAAGTTAGCTTAGTTTAATTCAAAAATTAAATGTTAAATAAAAAACTATAGATTTCAGTTATATTATTTTTGTCAAAAGTAAGGTCAAAATTTTTAGTTCATTAAAAAAAAATGCGTGTTGTAAGGAAACGTAAGTCCCATAAGGTTCATAAAGTCAAAACTATAACAAGAAAAATATTTAGAGCTGAATTTACTTCCATTAAAAGCTCCCGAGGTCGAACAGGGTTGGAGATCTTACGTGAAGCTGTAATTTAATAATAATAAAGATATAAAACTTATTTGCTTACAATTTTAATTTCACAGGAAATGGAAGAAAATCGCAAAAAAAGGAAAAAGAAAAAGGTTCGGCTTTGAAAAAAATGGTAAGAACTATAGAAATAAGATCCACAAGTTTTTAAGTGGTATTTTGTGGAAGGGTGAGCTACGAACCACTTAAGCAGAACATAACAACCATACAAGCACAAATAAAAGACACATGGCACAGCCTACAACCCGGTAGAGTTTCTGAGTCTGGAAGAAACTGCTACTGTGAAGCCTTAAACACTTGCTCGCCTCCAATTGAATAATGTAAGATTGCAATAAATGCTACACAATTACTAAAAAGAAAGATAAGTGCACATTTCTACAAGGTAAGTCATTTTCTTTTTTTTGCAAAAGGGTTATAAGGAATTCTTTTATAATATATTTAAAGCCTTCAACGTATAAAACAGAAATCACAGATCATGAAAATCTTTTGAAATGTAACACACACTAATACGATTAGCAATAAAAATAATTTAGAGGTGGATTCGGAGAAGGCTAAAATTCTCTATAAGCATGGAAAAATCCAGTAAGCAAAGTTTTCAAAAGTCGATGGGGGCGTTTACTAATCTCACAACTTATTTTTATAATTGTTCCTATCTATAGCTTAGGAAATATGGTAAATACAAACCAAACACAAACAGGTATACAGATATACAGCACAGGTATAGTATAATTGTGATCTCACCTATTCAGTTAAAATCATCATTGATATATTTTTCAAGTGCGAGTTTAACCTCTAGACAGCAACATGGAGAGAAATTCTTTATGCTCAATTACCATATCTTATTAAAATTAAAATTAGAAAAGTGTTTGAAGACCCAACTATAAAAATTTGATATATAAATTGTTTTAATTGATTTGGGGACAGAAAAGAGAAAGTCGTCTCACTATCAAATCAGATGCTGCAAGCAAAATCGACCTGGAAATGATATTACAAAAAGTCACGAAGTTGGAGTACATAATTATAAGCAACATACCAATTTTTAAGACTTGCAAAATCTTCTCGATGAAATGGTTCTGATACTGGTAAGTAACACAAAAATTATCACAGATATTATATATTCATCAAGAATTCAATCAAACTTAACACAACTGTAGACAACTCACTCAAGCAAATAGACCATATATCGAGGAGAAGCTTTCGGAGAGCGTTCACTTACTTTTTCACACACTCTACGAAATATGTGTAGTCCTGAAGCAATCTAAAAATTAATTATACTCATAAGAAATTAAATGTGACTTAAAATTAAATTAATTTCAAATTTTAATTTAAATGTAGCTCTTTCGGGAAATGTCGACACAATCAAGTGCAGAACTGATGAGTTGCCCAATGGCTGATGGGGTAACTATTCTGACTTAGGTTCAATTCTAATTAATAAGTAAACGATCCATAGCCTTTGGATAACGTAAAATAAAACCTAACAAATCTGAATTTAATGGACGCCATCGAAAAAATAATCAAGCAGAAGTAAAAAAAAGGAAAACATCGGAATTATAAATAGAAATTTCCTTATAAAATATTTTTCGATGAGGTTCGCAGAGTTAATGAATATATAACTGCAATATTGATGACTGCTAGAGAAGCGGGATGAGAACATGACGACAAGTAGTGGAAGATCCACCTGAAAATGAAATTAATAACTTATTAAATGAAGAATTAAATGAAGATATTTATAACAGGTTCAATGTATTTCTTCCAATTCTTTGGTAGAGTGTTAACTGTTGCAGAATTCAAAAAATCGAAATCAATTAATTTTTTCCATTTCGTTTATGGAATGTAGTATGCCTTTAAGTAGTGAAAGTAATCCACCGTTTCCAACTTAAAATGTATCAAATTACTTAAATTAAAGAATACATAAGGTATATTTAAACAACCTAATCTCCAAGAGAGATAGTTCTGGACACTATCAGGAAAAAGTACACATTTAATATATTCAAATATACTTAGAGATCAGGAATGTAATAACATTTACTTCTACTTTAAGGATAAAGTTGGGATTGCTGCTGTTCTTAGAAATATACTAGAAATGTTTGACCTGCGAATAATGGCAAGACAAAGTTATTAGGCAGAAGTCGAGACATGTGTCACAAAGAAAGTTTAAAACAACATTTTATGAAATTCGACGGTGCCAGTAAAAAACTCAACGTCTTAGAGTTCACAAAATGAATTAACCGGGTTTCCAATCACACAAATGTACCATATGGTCGTACACAATATCAGATTTTCTTAGTGTGGCTGGGTGTTTTCTATTTGCTAGTGCTATAGCCCAGTATAGTCCAAGGCATTGAAGAGAAACTTGTAATATGTATGAAAATTGGAATAGTGACAAAAACCGTAAGCCCAGTATTTTCAACAATCTTCATATGTTAAAAAATGAGGAAAGGACCTTAACATTCAACGTCATTATAATCCTTATAACCAATTTTATATTACAATTAAATTAGTTTTAAGCAACAAAAGAAATATATTTTTTAAATAAAAATATTTGGTACCGTAATTATTATCGAGCCTGGTTCATTTTTCGTTAATTGTGTGGATACAGAACCATAAACTTTATTTGATTGAATCCAGAAGTGTGAAATAGGTCTTTGGAATCACAAACGAAAATTGGGGTAGTTAAATAGTCAATATGTTACAACAAGATTTCAGAAATAATAAATATTTTAAGTATTTCTGAATGTTATTAGATTACTCGTACTACAAGCCTTTATTGGAGAGTCAAAATAATTTTTCTAAATAACATGAAACCGATATGGAGTTTTTCTTTAAAAATTTTTTTATATCGGTAATAAATACAATTGTGTGGTTATAAATACAATAAGACTAGATAAGAGCTCCCGATAGCAGATTGATCAATGTCAGACGAATTTTATTTAGACATTAATAAAGAGGCTTCATATATAAGTGATATCCGAAAGGAAGAAATCTTATTTAATGAGCTCCCCTTACTGGATAATAGAAGCATGAAAAAATTGAAATTATGAATAAACCAAAGTCTCAGTTATCACCACATCTAATTTATTGCATTAAAAAAAAATGAAAACAATAAGAGATCCAATGATTCTTAAAGTACTAACAAAAATTGCTCACATTACTCACATTTTTTATATCACTTCATAACCAATGCACAGTCTTTAATTTCCTAAAACGTTACCATTGTGTTTAGGTTCTAAATAGTAGTCTTATTTCTCTCTCTTAATTATTGACAAATTCTACCGTATAAATGTCAGAAAGTGTGGTTGCAAACCAAGCTAGAGCGCTGCTTTCAAAAATAGGTACCTCATCTTCGCAGTAGTCTCAGATTATAGTCGTTCTTAATTTCTTCATAAAATATACTTAATTTATGCTGTGTTATAACTATGTTGCATAGTTAGTGCAAATAGGACTAGATTAGCTATCTTCTGTCTTCATGGAAACTTTCTGCATGAAATTGAACTTAATCAACATTATATCCATTGAACGATCTCATTTCTTTTTCTCATGAATACAATTATTATAAGGTTAGTTATATAAGTACTTATAATGTTTACCTCTCAGCGGATAATATTATGGACATCTTCATATCTCTGATAAGTTATCTTATAAATAACGAGAGTGCAAATAAGACAATTGAGCTTATAGCTTCTACAAACACATCGCATTCCGTTTTGAGGATATTCTTTGCAGAGATAGTACTTATTAATATTTCCTTTCAATTTCTTTTTTAGCATATTCCATATGAAGAAGAAGTAAATTGTTTATGTTGAGACCTCTCCTAGATCCACTAATTTAATGTAAACTGTACTGTTACTGTATAAAGTATTAGTATTATCTAATATTTTGTAGCTACCAATAAGTTGCTATGAATTTCGTCTATTTTTGTGCATATGTTTTAAATAATTCTTATTATCTTAATCGGATAAATTTTGTCTAACATAAAATCGTATTTTAAGTAAAGTAGGCATGAGACAGTCATTTATTTAAATGAAATCTCACTTAGGAGAATGCCCTGAATCAATAAAACTCAATGTAGTCGATGTACACCAGATAATTAGAATTATAATTTAACTAATTATGTTTTGATATTAAAAGTATATTAGTGTTATCATTTATTAGTGTTAATAGTAGTAAGTATTTGGAGAATGTTCTAAAAATGAATTGATTAATTTTTGTAAATGAACAAAATGTATTTGGACTTTGTATTACGCACTGCAGACTCTAGAACATATTTATATTTTTATTTCACACATCTACGATTCCGTCTTTAACTGATCTTTAAATACCAATTTTTACTTATATTAATATAGCAATAATTAACCATCAATTCACAACTTACTTTGAAGAACTAACGCGGAAGTAACCATCTCGAAGATCTTAGTGAATGAATGAATCAGTGAATTACCCGAATAGAATAGAATGAGCGATGTCGAACTCTGCATCTTGTTTTCACTAAAATGTCATCCAAGCAAACAGACATATAAAATGTAATAGTCATAGTCATGTAATTTTACATAAACATTACAGAATTACAAGAGTCTAATGGAATCTTTTTCAATATATTTTTTAATAAATTATGAGCAGAAAGTACATATGGTATTTAATTTCTCGTGAAGAAAGTATTTCATACATATACTGTTAAAAATGTGACTTGACCTCGAACGCAAGGTTACTCAGTTAAATAATTGGATAGACCGATAGACCTATGAAATGAATATGTCTCAAGCATGCCGATAAAAGTAGGTATCGGTGTGCTTAGTTGGCAATGTATACTAACTTCTATTAAAGAGTACTAATCAGCTAAGTTCTTTCATATATACATTGAAGCTTTTATAGTTCTGCGGCCGCCAAACTTATACACCTACAAAGTTAACTTACAAGTATTTTTTTTAATCTAGTTTTTTTTCTACTTCATTTTTTAACAAATTTAAAATAACTTTACATTATTATATTTTTTATAATATATTATATCTGAATAAATTTTTGGTAAGATTTTTGGTAAAAAATTTGAGTAATTCCGCCAATTACTGCCCAGTATAAAACAAAAAGATCACATCCAGTAAAGTTCAAGGAATCTTCTGTTCTAAGTAATATAGAAAAAGTTTCGTTTCTCTACTGATGAGCTAATTATGTTTGTTAATAATAGTGTCTGTGTTTTCCAGATTCTTAAGCCGCTAAAGCCACTTTTGCGTATAAAGGATCAACTTGCGAAGGATGCCGCTAACTTCTCTACAGCGAACCGAAATACTTCGTCATTGTGTGATAATTGGAACCTTTTTTGGTTTAATAAAAAACAGTTTTTTTATTCTAATTGACTTGCTCCAGACCATATTAGCATTTTGCCACCACAATATTGCCCCCTCCGTCTCGCCTATTATTTGGTGGTTGGTAACGGGTTTATTTGGACTCGCTGGTATCGTACTATTATCTTGGCAAATTCAAATAAAATGTAAACCCCTATTCATGAAATTACGCCTTAAGGGACTGGCCCAACTATTTGCAGTGGAACTTTGCAAGTTCAGACCACTCACATATCGTCATAGAGCATATATTCAGTCACTGTTATATGAAGACCAAAACTTACGTGCAATTTTAATTGAATTTTCTGAAGCAGTGAACGAATTGAGTTTAGGAGAGATAAAATATATGATTGGGACAAATAGAAGAACGAGACAGCTTTGTGGATATTTAAGTATATATATCACTTTACTCCTTGATCTGTAAATTGAAGCGTAATGAAAAGGCTGCGTTAATTTTGCTTTAAATTTAAGGAGTAAATTTAAAATGAATGGGTAAATGAATCATAGATTTTATTTGATATGTCGTTTTATCTTTAAAAACAATTTCAAATATTAAATAATAAATCAGAAATAGCAAATAAAATAAACCATATCAAAATGCGTATAAATATTTTAAAGAACTATAAGTTGCCAAAGTAATGTCTACCAATGTAATGGCGACCAATTTTCTCGGAAATGAAATGCAAAGCAACCGATTGGATATGATGACGGACAGGACAGGAGATATGCATTTAAAAAGTGCATATATATTTTAACCTCGCTATAGGGCGTTTCTTTCTATAATGAAGTTTTTTCAGGTACGCAAACAAACTCAACTAGCACGTTTCAACTTATGAGCTGGTGTATATGTTCTGCAGTTTATAATAGGGAAGAATGATGTTTTCTCGGAAGATTGCATGTATCTAAAAGAAGTGTGGTTGAATTGCAGCGTTGATATAATCGGTGTATCTTTTAACAATTTTATTAATATTGAAACAATGACATAGTCGCCATAGCCCATACTGCGAATGAAGACCATATCTTTTCTGTATGAAATAATTTTTTATTTATCCATTTACCCTACCTTTACCCTAACTTAAAGTGACTTGAGGTGATCTTTCGGTATTCTAGCCCATTCCTGAACAATGAATTTATTCAACGCATTCATACTGGTATATTTTTTAGCCCTTCTCATTGTGTGAACGAAATGAAGTGTTGAACATGATTTTTTGGTTCGAATGGTTCGTGGTTCACATAGCTGGTTGTGATTGTGATTTTCCAGCTAAATATAACGCAATTAAACTACGTTTGAGTTCCATTTCGTCTACTTTTGTTCTATAATACTTAGACGCAAATGCTTGTGGCTGGTAGTAAACAATATAAAAAGCTGTCATTCGTATCAGTTTCACGTAGTAGACAATATCAGTTTGATAGATACACCTGTGTGCAGTTGGTAACACTTCAATCGTTTAAACCTGCATATAGAAAACAAAAATTGATAAGGTACAGGTTCCCAACAGAACACAAACCAACTGTTATAAACAGAAGTCTTTTGACTCTCAGTCTTTTGAATGAAAAGAAAAATTGCATTTGTTTAAGATATCATAATGCCGACGATGATGAGAATTTTCTTCCATGTGTGTTGTTCTTGGCTTTTATAAAAGACAGTACTATATGTCATAAAGACTGAGCCTAAATGTTTTATCTGCTTTCCAGCACAGTCGATAATCTGTGTTTCAAGAGAGGGCCATCTTATTAAAATATTAACGTTTGCCATTCCAACTCATCAGATAACCTAGGAATAGACTAAGCTCTCTTTTTGCGGGAAGGAACATCTTACTACGAGAAGTGGAGACAAATCAGGTCTTTAATTTGCTGATTATTTGGAGTGTCACACCAATGTTAACTCATTTCAGTTTCACATTAGGGAGTTGCTAATGAGACTTCTTATTCCACAATAAGGATCTGATCCACAGAATTGAATAACTGATTTAGTTTATATAAGACTGCGTGTTATTGATCGTTGACACAATCCCTTTGATTCCAGTGTGACCAGGCATTCAATGGAGTACTATACTGTCCTTGCTTGTCAATTGTTGTAGCATGTCATAGTAGTCTGCACTTCAATGTTTAAATAGTTCAGACATATAACTAGAAATAAATACTATGTTATATGCTTGCACAATATTATATAAACGTGAAAAGTATTTCTATAGTAATCTTTTCATATGTGAATATTTATTTTAATTGTCAAGACAATTACTATCGTTCCTAAATTATTTTGACGTGGAGGTCTTGTCACAATTGTTTATTAAACCCTGAAAAACTACACAATACTATGGTAAAAGGTATGTGCCTAATTAGTAGACTCTATAGTACTTTAAACACATGTTTTCATTTTGCTATTAAAATTCTCAAAACCCTCATAACAGTATTTTAGATTTCAAAAAAAAATTTATAAGTTAGCTTAGTTTAATTCAAAAATTAAATGTTAAATAAAAAACTATAGATTTCAGTTATATTATTTTTGTCAAAAGTAAGGTCAAAATTTTTAGTTCATTAAAAAAAAATGCGTGTTGTAAGGAAACGTAAGTCCCATAAGGTTCATAAAGTCAAAACTATAACAAGAAAAATATTTAGAGCTGAATTTACTTCCATTAAAAGCTCCCGAGGTCGAACAGGGTTGGAGATCTTACGTGAAGCTGTAATTTAATAATAATAAAGATATAAAACTTATTTGCTTACAATTTTAATTTCACAGGAAATGGAAGAAAATCGCAAAAAAAGGAAAAAGAAAAAGGTTCGGCTTTGAAAAAAATGGTAAGAACTATAGAAATAAGATCCACAAGTTTTTAAGTGGTATTTTGTGGAAGGGTGAGCTACGAACCACTTAAGCAGAACATAACAACCATACAAGCACAAATAAAAGACACATGACACAGCCTACAACCCGGTAGAGTTTCTGAGTCTGGAAGAAACTGCTACTGTGAAGCCTTAAACACTTGCTCGCCTCCAATTGAATCATGTAAGATTGCAATAAATGCTACACAATTACTAAAAAGAAAGATAAGTGCACATTTCTACAAGGTAAGTCATTTTCTTTTTTTTGCAAAAGGGTTATAAGGAATTCTTTTATAATATATTTAAAGCCTTCAACGTATAAAACAGAAATCACAGATCATGAAAATCTTTTGAAATGTAACACACACTAATACGATTAGCAATAAAAATAATTTAGAGGTGGATTCGGAGAAGGCTAAAATTCTCTATAAGCATGGAAAAATCCAGTAAGCAAAGTTTTCAAAAGTCGATGGGGGCGTTTACTAATCTTACAACTTATTTTTATAATTGTTCTTATCTATAGCTTAGGAAATATGGTAAATACAAACCAAACACAAACAGGTATACAGATATACAGCACAGGTATAGTATAATTGTGATCTCACCTATTCAGTTAAAATCATCATTGATATATTTTTCAAGTGCGAGTTTAACCTCTAGACAGCAACATGGAGAGAAATTCTTTATGCTCAATTACCATATCTTATTAAAATTAAAATTAGAAAAGTGTTTGAAGACCCAACTATAAAAATTTGATATATAAATTGTTTTAATTGATTTGGGGACAGAAAAGAGAAAGTCGTCTCACTATCAAATCAGATGCTGCAAGCAAAATCGACCTGGAAATGATATTACAAAAAGTCACGAAGTTGGAGTACATAATTATAAGCAACATACCAATTTTTAAGACTTGCAAAATCTTCTCGATGAAATGGTTCTGATACTGGTAAGTAACACAAAAATTATCACAGATATTATATATTCATCAAGAATTCAATCAAATTTAACACAACTGTAGACAACTCACTCAAGTAAATAGACCATATATCGAGAAGAATCTATAATAAAATCCTTTCGGAGAGCGTTCACTTACTTTTTCACACACTCTACGAAATATGTGTAGTCCTGAAGCAATCTAAAAATTAATTATACTCATAAGAAATTAAATGTGACTTAAAATTAAATTAATTTCAAATTTTAATTTAAATGTAGCTCTTTCGGGAAATGTCGACACAATCAAGTGCAGAACTGATGAGTTGCCCAATGGCTGATGGGGTAACTATTCTGACTTAGGTTCAATTCTAATTAATAAGTAAACGATCCATAGCCTTTGGATAACGTAAAATAAAACCTAACAAATCTGAATTTAATGGACACCATCGAAAAAATAATCAAGCAGAAGTAAAAAAAAGGAAAACATCGGAATTATAAATAGAAATTTCCTTATAAAATACTTTTCGATGAGGTTCGCAGAGTTAATGAATATATAACTGCAATATTGATGACTGCTAGAGAAGCGGGATGAGAACATGACGACAAGTAGTGGAAGATCCACCTGAAAATGAAATTAATAACTTATTAAATGAAGAATTAAATGAAGATATTTATAACAGGTTCAATGTATTTCTTCCAATTCTTTGGTATTCTTTCTGTTGCAGAATTCAAAAAATTGAAATCAATTAATTTTTTCCATTTCGTTTATGGAATGTAGTATGCCTTTAAGTAGTGAAAGTAATCCACCGTTTCCAACATAAAATGTATCAAATTACTTAAATTAAAGAATACATAAGGTATATTTAAACAACCTAATCTCCAAGAGAGATTGTTCTGGACACTATCAGGAAAAAGTACACATTTAATATATTCAAATATACTTAGAGATCAGGAATGTAATAACATTTACTTCTACTTTAAGGATAAAGTTGGGATTGCTGCTGTTCTTAGAAATATACTAGAAATGTTTGACCTGCGTATAATGGCAAGACAAAGTTATTAGGAAGAAGTCGAGACATGTGTCACAAAGAAAGTTTAAAACAACATTTTATGAAATTCGACGGTGCCAGTAAACAACTCAGCGTCTTAGAGTTCACAAAATGAATTCACCGGGTTTCCAAACACACAAATGTACCATATGGTCGTACACAATATCAGATTTTCTAAGTGTGGGTGGGTGTTTTCTATTTGCTAGTGCTATAGCCCATTATAGTCCAATGCATTGAAGAGAAACTTATAATATGTATGAAAATTGGAATAGTGACAAAAACCGTAAGCCCAGTATTTTCAACAATCTTCATATGTTAAAAAATGAGAAAAAGACCTTAACATTCAACGTCATTATAATCCTTATAACCAATTTTATATTACAATTAAATTAGTTTTAAGCAACAAAAGAAATATATTTTTTAAATAAAAATATTTGGTACCGTAATTATTATCGAGCCTGGTTCATTTTTCATTAATTGTGTGGATACAGAACCATAAACTTTATTTGATTGAATCCAGAAGTGTGAAATAGGTCTTTGGAATCACAAACGAAAATTGGGGTAGTTAAATAGTCAATATGTTACAACAAGATTTCAGAAATAATAAATATTTTAAGTATTTCTGGATGTTATTAGATTACTCGTACTACAAGCCTTTATTGTAGAGTCAAAATAATTTTTCTAAATAACATGAAACCGATGTGGAGTTTTTCTTTAAAAATTGTTTTATATCGGTAATAAATACAATTGTGTGGTTATAAATACAATAAGACTAGATAAGAGCTCCCGATAGCAGATTGATCAATGTCAGACGAATTTTATTTAGACATTAATAAAGAGGCTTCATATATAAGTGATATCCGAAAGGAAGAAATCTTATTTAATGAGCTCCCCTTACTGGATAATAGAAGCATGAAAAAATTGAAATTATGAATAAACCAAAGTCTCAGTTATCACCACATCTAATTTATTACATTAAAAAAAAATGAAAACAATAAGAGATCCAATGATTCTTAAAGTACTAACAAAAATTGCTCACATTACTCACATTTTTTATATCACTTCATAACCAATGCACAGTCTTTAATTTCCTAAAACGTTACCATTGTGTTTAGGTTCTAAATAGAAGTAGTCTTATTTCTCTCTCTTAATTATTGACAAAACTCAGTCAATTTAAAAATTTCCATTATCATAGAGTCTGTCATATATCAAATTCTACCGTATAATTGTCAGAAAGTGTGGTTGCAAACCAAGCTAGAGCGCTGCTTTCAAAAATGGGTACCTCATCTTCGCAGTAGTCTCAGATTATAGTCGTTCTTAATTTCTTCATAAAATATACTTAATTTATGCTGTGTTATAACTATGTTGCATAGTTAGTGCAAATAGGACTAGATTAGCTATCTTCTGTCTTCATGGAAACTTTCTGCATGAAATTGAACTTAATCAACATTATATCCATTGAACGATCTCATTTCTTTTTCTCATGAATACAATTATTATAAGGTTAGTTATATAAGTACTTATAATGTTTACCTCTCAGCGGATAATATTATGGACATCTTCATATCTCTGATAAGTTATCTTATAAATAACGAGAGTGCAAATAAGACAATTGAGCTTATAGCTTCTACAAACACATCGCATTCCGTTTTGAGGATATTCTTTGCAGAGATAGTACTTATTAATATTTCCTTTCAATTTCTTTTTTAGCATATTCCATATGAAGAAGAAGTAAATTGTTTATGTTGAGACCTCTCCTAGATCCACTAATTTAATGTAAACTGTACTGTTACTGTATAAAGTATTCGTATTATCTAATATTTTGTAGCTACCAATAAGTTGCTATGAATTTCGTCTATTTTTGTGCATATGTTTTAAATAATTCTTATTATCTTAATCGGATAAATTTTGTCTAACATAAAATCGTATTTTAAGTAAAGTAGGCATGAGACAGTCATTTATTTAAATGAAATCTCACTTAGGAGAATGCCCTGAATCAATAAAACTCAATGTAGTCGATGTACACCAGATAATTAGAATTATAATTTAACTAATTATGTTTTGATATTAAAAGTATATTAGTGTTATCATTTATTAGTGTTAATAGTAGTAAGTATTTGGAGAAGGTTCTAAAAATGAATTGATTAATTTTTATAAATGAACAAAATGTATTTAGAATATATTCATATTTTTATTTCACACATCTACGATTCCGTCTTTAACTGATCTTTAAATACCAATTTTTACTTATATTAATATAGCAATAATTAACCATCAATTCACAACTTACTTTGAAGAACTAACGCGGAAGTAACCATCTCGAAGATCTTAGTGAATGAATGAATCAGTGAATTACCCGAATAGAATAGAATGAGCGATGTCGAACTCTGCATCTTGTTTTCACTAAAATGTCATCCAAGCAAACAGACATATAAAATGTAATAGTCATAGTCATGTAATTTTACATAAACATTACAGAATTACAAGAGTCTAATGGAATCTTTTTCAATATATTTTTTAATAAATTATGAGCAGAAAGTACATATGGTATTTAATTTCTCGTGAAGAAAGTATTTCATACATATACTGTTAAAAATGTGACTTGACCTCGAACGCAAGGTTACTCAGTTAAATAATTGGATAGACCGATAGACCTATGAAATGAATATGTCTCAAGCATGCCGATAAAAGTAGGTATCGGTGTGCTTAGTTGGCAATGTATACTAACTTCTATTAAAGAGTACTAATCAGCTAAGTTCTTTCATATATACATTGAAGCTTTTATAGTTCTGCGGCCGCCAAACTTATACACCTACAAAGTTAACTTACAAGTATTTTTTTTAATCTAGTTTTTTTTCTACTTCATTTTTTAACAAATTTAAAATAACTTTACATTATTATATTTTTTATAATATATTATATCTGAATAAATTTTTGGTAAGATTTTTGGTAAAAAATTTGAGTAATTCCGCCAATTACTGCCCAGTATAAAACAAAAAGATCACATCCAGTAAAGTTCAAGGAATCTTCTGTTCTAAGTAATATAGAAAAAGTTTCGTTTCTCTACTGATGAGCTAATTATGTTTGTTAATAATAGTGTCTGTGTTTTCCAGATTCTTAAGCCGCTAAAGCCACTTTTGCGTATAAAGGATCAACTTGCGAAGGATGCCGCTAACTTCTCTACAGCGAACCGAAATACTTCGTCATTGTGTGATAATTGGAACCTTTTTTGGTTTAATAAAAAACAGTTTTTTTATTCTTATTGACTTGCTCCAGACCATATTAGCATTTTGCCACCACAATATTGCCCCCTCCGTCTCGCCTATTATTTGGTGGTTGGTAACGGGTTTATTTGGACTCGCTGGTATCGTGCTATTATCTTGGCAAATTCAAATAAAATGTAAACCCCTATTCAAGAAATTACGCCTTAAGGGACTGGCCCAACTATTTGCAGTGGAACTTTGCAAGTTCAGACCACTCACATATCGTCATAGAGCATATATTCAGTCACTGTTATATGAAGACCAAAACTTACGTGCAATTTTAATTGAATTTTCTGAAGCAGTGAACGAATTGAGTTTAGGCGAGATAAAATATATGATTGGGACAAATAGAAGAACGAGACAGCTTTGTGGATATTTAAGTATATATATCACTTTACTCCTTGATCTGTAAATTGAAGCGTAATGAAAAGGCTGCGTTAATTTTGCTTTAAATTTAAGGAGTAAATTTAAAATGAATGGGTAAATGAATCATAGATTTTATTTGATATGTCGTTTTATCTTTAAAAACAATTTCAAATATTAAATAATAAATCAGAAATAGCAAATAAAATAAACCATATCAAAATGCGTATAAATATTTTAAAGAACTATAAGTTGCCAAAGTAATGTCTACCAATGTAATGGCGACCAATTTTCTCGGAAATGAAATGCAAAGCAACCGATTGGATATGATGACGGACAGGCTAGAGATATGCATTTAAAAAGTGCATATATATTTTAACCTCGCTATAGGGCGTTTCTTTCTATAATGAAGTTTTTTCAGGTACGCAAACAAACTCAACTAGCACGTTTCAACTTATGAGCTGGTGTATATGTTCTGCAGTTTATAATAGGGAAGAATGATGTTTTCTCGGAAGATTGCATGTATCTAAAAGAAGTGTGGTTGAATTGCAGCGTTGATATAATCGGTGTATCTTTTAACAATTTTATTAATATTGAAACAATGACATAGTCGCCATAGCCCATACTGCGAATGAAGACCATATCTTTTCTGTATGAAATAATTTTTTATTTATCCATTTACCCTACCTTTACCCTAACTTAAAGTGACTTGAGGTGATCTTTCGGTATTCTAGCCCATTCCTGAACAATGAATTTATTCAACGCATTCATACTGGTATATTTTTTAGCCCTTCTCATTGTGTGAACGAAATGAAGTGTTGAACATGATTTTTTGGTTCGAATGGTTCGTGGTTCACATAGCTGGTTGTGATTGTGATTTTCCAGCTAAATATAACGCAATTAAACTACGTTTGAGTTCCATTTCGTCTACTTTTGTTCTATAATACTTAGACGCAAATGCTTGTGGCTGGTAGTAAACAATATAAAAAGCTGTCATTCGTATCAGTTTCACGTAGTAGACAATATCAGTTTGACAGATACACCTGTGTGCAGTTGGTAACACTTCAATCGTTTAAACCTGGATTTAGAAAACAAAAATTGATAAGGTACAGGTTCCCAACAGAACACAAACCAACTGTTATAAACAGAAGTCTTTTGACTCTCAGTCTTTTGAATGAAAAGAAAAATTGCACTTGTTTAAGATATCATGATATCATAATGCCGACGATGATGAGAATTTTCTTCCATGTGTTTTGTTCTTGGCTTTTATAAAAGACAGTACTATATGTCATAAAGACTGAGCCTAAATGTTTTATCTGCTTTCCAGCACAGTCGATAATCTGTGTTTCAAGAGAGCGCCATCTTATTAAAATATTAACGTTTGCCATTCCAACTCATCAGATAACCTAGGAATAGACTAAGCTCTCTTTTTGCGGGAAGGAACATCTTACTACGAGAAGTAGAGACAAATCAGGTCTTTAATTTGCTGATTATTTGGAGTGTCACACCAATGTTAACTCATTTCAGTTTCACATTAGAGAGTTGCTAATGAGACTTCTTATTCCACAATAAGGATCTGATCCACAGAATTGAATAACTGATTTAGTTTATATAAGACTGCGTGTTATTGATCGTTGACACAATCCCTTTGATTCCAGTGTGACCAGGCATTCAATGGAGTACTATACTGTCCTTGCTTGTCAATTGTTGTAGCATGTCATAGTAGTCTGCACTTCAATGCCTAAATAGTTCAGACATATAACTAGAAATAAATACTATGTTATATGCTTGCACAATATTATATGAACGTGAAAAGTATTTCTATAGTAATCTTTTCATATGTGAATATTTATTTTAATTGTCAAGACAATTACTAGCGTTCTTAAATTATTTTGACGTGGAGGTCTTGTCACAATTGTTTATTAAACCCTGAAAAACTACACAATACTATGTTAAAAGGTATGTGTCTAATTAGTAGACTCTATAGTACTTTAAACACATGTTTTCATTTTGCTATTAAAATTCTCAAAACCCTCATAACAGTATTTTAGATTTTAAAAAAAAAATTTATAAGTTAGCTTAGTTTAATTGAAAAATTAAATGTTAAATAAAAAACTATAGATTTCAGTTATATTATTTTTGTCAAAAGTAAGGTCAAAATTTTTAGTTCATTAAAAAAAAATGCGTGTTGTAAGGAAACGTAAGTCCCATAAGGTTCATAAAGTCAAAACTATAACAAGAAAAATATTTAGAGCTGAATTTACTTCCATTAAAAGCTCCCGAGGTCGAACGGGGTTGGAGATCTTACGTGAAGCTGTAATTTAAGATAATAAAGATATAAAACTTATTTGCTTACAATTTTAATTTCACAGGAAATGGAAGAAAATCGCAAAAAAAGGAAAAAGAAAAAGGTTCGGTTTTGAAAAAAATGGTAAGAACTATAGAAATAAGATCCACAAGTTTTTAAGTGGTATTTTGTGGAAGGGTGAGCTACGAACCACTTAAGCAGAACATCACAACCATACAAGCACAAATAAAAGACACATGACACAGCCTACAACCCGGTAGAGTTTCTGAGTCTGGAAGAAACTGCTACTGTGAAGCCTTAAACACTTGCTCGCCTCCAATTGAATCATGTAAGATTGCAATAAATGCTACACAATTACTAAAAAGAAAGATGAGTGCACATTTCTGCAAGGTAAGTCATTTTCTTTTTTTTGCAAAAGGGTTATAAGGAATTCTTTTATAATATATTTAAAGACTTCAACGTATAAAACAGAAATCACAGATCATGAAAATCTTTTGAAATGTAACACACACTAATACGATTAGCAATAAAAATAATTTAGAGGTGGATTCGGAGAAGGCTAAAATTCTCTATAAGCATGGAAAAATCCAGTAAGCAAAGTTTTCAAAAGTCGATGGGGGCGTTTACTAATCTTACAACTTATTTTTATAATTGTTCCTATCTATAGCTTAGGAAATATGGTAAATACAAACCAAACACAAACAGGTATACAGATATACAGCACAGGTATAGTATAATTGTGATCTCACCTATTCAGTTAAAATCATCATTGATATATTTTTCAAGTGCGAGTTTAACCTCTAGACAGCAACATGGAGAGAAATTCTTTATGCTCAATTACCATATCTTATTAAAATTAAAATTAGAAAAGTGTTTGAAGACCCAACTATAAAAATTTGATATATAAATTGTTTTAATTGATTTGGGGACAGAAAAGAGAAAGTCGTCTCACTATCAAATCAGATGCTGCAAGCAAAATCGACCTGGAAATGATATTACAAAAAGTCACGAGGTTGGAGTATATAATTATAAGCAACATACCAATTTTTAAGACTTGCAAAATCTTCTCGATGAAATGGTTCTGATACTGGTAAGTAACACAAAAATTATCACAGATATTATATATTCATCAAGAATTCAATCAAATTTAACACAACTGTAGACAACTCACTCAAGTAAATAGACCATATATCGAGAAGAATCTATAATAAAATCCTTTCGGAGAGCGTTCACTTACTTTTTCACACACTCTACGAAATATGTGTAGTCCTGAAGCAATCTAAAAATTAATTATACTCATAAGAAATTAAATGTGACTTAAAATTAAATTAATTTCAAATTTTAATTTAAATGTAGCTCTTTCGGGAAATGTCGACACAATCAAGTGCAGAACTGATGAGTTGCCCAATGGCTGATTGGGTGCAGAATTCAAAAAATCGAAATCAATTAATTTTTTCCATTTCGTTTATGGAATGTAGTATGCCTTTAAGTAGTGAAAGTAATCCACCGTTTCCAACTTAAAATGTATCAAATTACTTAAATTAAAGAATACATAAGGTATATTTAAACAACCTAATCTCCAAGAGAGATTGTTCTGGACACTATCAGGAAAAAGTACACATTTAATATATTCAAATATACTTAGAGATCAGGAATGTAATAACATTTACTTCTACTTTAAGGATAAAGTTGGGATTGCTGCTGTTCTTAGAAATATACTAGAAATGTTTGACCTGCGTATAATGGCAAGACAAAGTTATTAGGCAGAAGTCCAGACATGTGTCACAAAGAAAGTTTAAAACAACATTTTATGAAATTCGACGGTGCCAGTAAACAACTCAACGTCTTAGAGTTCACAAAATGAATTAACCGGGTTTCCAATCACAGAAATGTACCATATGGTCGTACACAATATCAGATTTTCTTAGTGTGGGTGGGTGTTTTCTATATGCTAGTGCTATAGCCCAGTATAGTCCAAGGCATTGAAGAGAAACTTATAATATGTATGAAAATTGGAATAGTGACAAAAACCGTAAGCCCAGTATTTTCAACAATCTTCATATGTTAAAAAATGAGGAAAGGACCTTAACATTCAACGTCATTATAATCCTTATAACCAATTTTATATTACAATTAAATTAGTTTTATGTAAGCAACAAAAGAAATATATTTTTTAAATAAAAATATTTGGTACCGTAATTATTATCGAGCCTGGTTCATTTTTCATTAATTGTGTGGATACAGAACCATAAACTTTATTTGATGGAATCCAGAAGTGTGAAATAGGTCTTTGCAATCACAAACGAAAATTGGGGTAGTTAAATAGTCAATATGTTACAACAAGATTTCAGAAATAATAAATATTTTAAGTATTTCTGGATGTTATTAGATTACTCGTACTACAAGCCTTTATTGGAGAGTCAAAATAATTTTTCTAAATAACATGAAACCGATGTGGAGTTTTTTTTTAAAAATTTTTTTATATCGGTAATGAATACAATTGTGTGGTTATAAATACAATAAGACTAGATAAGAGGTCCCGATAGCAGATTGATCAATGTCAGACGAATTTTATTTAGACATTAATAAAGAGGCTTCATATATAAGTGATATCCGAAAGGAAGAAATCTTATTTAATGAGCTCCCCTTACTGGATAATAGAAGCATGAAAAAATTGAAATTATGAATAAACCAAAGTCTCAGTTATCACCACATCTAATTTATTACATTAAAAAAAAATGAAAACAATAAGAGATCCAATGATTCTTAAAGTACTAACAAAAATTGCTCACATTACTCACATTTTTTATATCACTTCATAACCAATGCACAGTCTTTAATTTCCTAAAACGTTACCATTGTGTTTAGGTTCTAAATAGAAGTAGTCTTATTTCTCTCTCTTAATTATTGACAAAACTCAGTCAATTTAAAAATTTCCATTATCATAGTGTCTGTCATATATCAAATTCTACCGTATAATTGTCAGAAAGTGTGGTTGCAAACCAAGCTAGAGCGCTGCTTTCAAAAATAGGTACCTCATCTTCGCAGTAGTCTCAGATTATAGTCGTTCTTAATTTCTTCATAAAATATACTTAATTTATGCTGTGTTATAACTATGTTGCATAGTTAGTGCAAATAGGACTAGATTAGCTATCTTCTGTCTTCATGGAAACTTTCTGCATGAAATTGAACTTAATCAACATTATATCCATTGAACGATCTCATTTCTTTTTCTCATGAATACAATTATTATAAGGTTAGTTATATAAGTACTTATAATGTTTACCTCTCAGCGGATAATATTATGGACATCTTCATATCTCTGATAAGTTATCTTATAAATAACGAGAGTGCAAATAAGACAATTGAGCTTATAGCTTCTACAAACACATCGCATTCCGTTTTGAGGATATTCTTTGCAGAGATAGTACTTATTAATATTTCCTTTCAATTTCTTTTTTAGCATATTCCATATGAAGAAGAAGTAAATTGTTTATGTTGAGACCTCTCCTAGATCCACTAATTTAATGTAAACTGTACTGTTACTGTATAAAGTATTCGTATTATCTAATATTTTGTAGCTACCAATAAGTTGCTATGAATTTCGTCTATTTTTGTGCATATGTTTTAAATAATTCTTATTATCTTAATCGGATAAATTTTGTCTAACATAAAATCGTATTTTAAGTAAAGTAGGCATGAGACAGTCATTTATTTAAATGAAATCTCACTTAGGAGAATGCCCTGAATCAATAAAACTCAATGTAGTCGATGTACACCAGATAATTAGAATTATAATTTAACTAATTATGTTTTGATATTAAAAGTATATTAGTGTTATCATTTATTAGTGTTAATAGTAGTAAGTATTTGGAGAAGGTTCTAAAAATGAATTGATTAATTTTTATAAATGAACAAAATGTATTTAGAATATATTCATATTTTTATTTCACACATCTACGATTCCGTCTTTAACTGATCTTTAAATACCAATTTTTACTTATATTAATATAGCAATAATTAACCATCAATTCACAACTTACTTTGAAGAACTAACGCGGAAGTAACCATCTCGAAGATCTTAGTGAATGAATGAATCAGTGAATTACCCGAATAGAATAGAATGAGCGATGTCGAACTCTGCATCTTGTTTTCACTAAAATGTCATCCAAGCAAACAGACATATAAAATGTAATAGTCATAGTCATGTAATTTTACATAAACATTACAGAATTACAAGAGTCTAATGCAATCTTTTTCAATATATTTTTTAATAAATTATGAGCAGAAAGTACATATGGTATTTAATTTCTCGTGAAGAAAGTATTTCATACATATACTGTTAAAAATGTGACTTGACCTCGAACGCAAGGTTACTCAGTTAAATAATTGGATAGACCGATAGACCTATGAAATGAATATGTCTCAAGCATGCCGATAAAAGTAGGTATCGGTGTGCTTAGTTGGCAATTTATACTAACTTCTATTAAAGAGTACTAATCAGCTAAGTTCTTTCATATTTACATTGAAGCTTTTATAGTTCTGCGGCCGCCAAACTTATACACCTACAAAGTTAACTTACAAGTATTTTTTTTAATCTAGTTTTTTTTCTACTTCATTTTTTAACAAATTTAAAATAACTTTACATTATTATATTTTTTATAATATATTATATCTGAATAAATTTTTGGTAAGATTTTTGGTAAAAAATTTGAGTATTTCCGCCAATTACTGCCCAGTATAAAACAAAAAGATCACATCCAGTAAAGTTCAAGGAATCTTCTGTTCTAAGTAATATAGAAAAAGTTTCGTTTCTCTACTGATGAGCTAATTAGGTTTGTTAATAATAGTGTCTGTGTTTTCCAGATTCTTAAGCCGCTAAAGCCACTTTTGCGTATAAAGGATCAACTTGCGAAGGATGCCGCTAACTTCTCTACAGCGAACCGAAATACTTCGTCATTGTGTGATAATTGGAACCTTTTTTGGTTTAATAAAAAACAGTTTTTTTATTCTTATTGACTTGCTCCAGACCATATTAGCATTTTGCCACCACAATATTGCCCCCTCCGTCTCGCCTATTATTTGGTGGTTGGTAACGGGTTTATTTGGACTCGCTGGTATCGTGCTATTATCTTGGCAAATTCAAATAAAATGTAAACCCCTATTCAAGAAATTACGCCTTAAGGGACTGGCCCAACTATTTGCAGTGGAACTTTGCAAGTTCAGACCACTCACATATCGTCATAGAGCATATATTCAGTCACTGTTATATGAAGACCAAAACTTACGTGCAATTTTAATTGAATTTTCTGAAGCAGTGAACGAATTGAGTTTAGGCGAGATAAAATATATGATTGGGACAAATAGAAGAACGAGACAGCTTTGTGGATATTTAAGTATATATATCACTTTACTCCTTGATCTGTAAATTGAAGCGTAATGAAAAGGCTGCGTTAATTTTGCTTTAAATTTAAGGAGTAAATTTAAAATTAATGGGTAAATGAATCATAGATTTTATTTGATATGTCGTTTTATCTTTAAAAACAATTTCAAATATTAAATAATAAATCAGAAATAGCAAATAAAATAAACCATATCAAAATGCGTATAAATATTTTAAAGAACTATAAGTTGCCAAAGTAATGTTGTAAGGATGGAAATTTTAACTAATTTCCAACCTACATACAATCACTGTGGAGTTAATATCTACGATGAAAACTGGTTAATTTTTATTGTAAATTTAAAACGTAAACAACTTACCATAAACCCACCCCCGCATGCACGTAATTGCACCAAATGAACAAACCTAAGATTACATTGAAAATGCAAGTAATATAAAATATATTTAAACAAATAAATAATACACTCACCTTTAATATTTGTAATATTTATTTAATATAAATATTTAATAATAATAAATATTTATAAATAAATAAATTTATTAATAAATAATAAATCACAAACACCGGCATAAACACGTTTGTAAACAAACAAGAAATGTCAAAGCGTGAAAGCTTTGGTTGAACTAAATACAAAGCACGGCGAATTTAAGAACACACGAAAACACAAAGCACAGAAATTACACCCAGGCGAACAACAGCAGCAAAAGACAACAAGTATCAAAAATACCAACGGCAAATGTACCGATGCGCTACAGGAAAAGCTTCGGTCATTTGAGTATAAATAAACGCGCATTGTACAAGCGAGGGCACTTGTTGGGAAACTCTCAAAGGTAGTAATACGTCTTTGCGAAACAAGTCAGTAGAACTATAGTGTCAAGGTAGTATATACGTCTTGACAAGTAGATTGTATATGTAGTCTTATATGTAAATCAAGCCAAGGTAGTCATGATACATCTTGACTAGTAGAATTTTCTGTAGGTTTGAGTTAGGGTAGTAATACGTCCTAACATTAATACTAACCAAGGCTGTAACCCAGCATAACACTTCTAATCTTTAGATAACGACGTCTTCTGACAAAACACCAAGATTAGCACAAGTAGTGTCGTCTGACAGCAACATTTCAGGCACGTGGAAACAACAATCGGAACAATCATCGAAGCACAATTATTCCAAATAATCGTAATCATCAAATTAGCAAACCAGCATTATATTATAATTAATTAGATTGTAAAACCTTATTTTATTTTAAATTCTCCTAAATAAATAATTGAATTACTACATCACATTGTCTTTGACTTCCAAAATAAAAATTCTATTGCAACGACCCCTGGACGACGGCTGAGTATACCTCAGCATCATCAGCGACAGAAAGTGTGTCGTTACAATTGGCGCCCGAGCAGGGACCTGGTTGGTCAATCTCAGAAGTCAAGACAATAATAGGAGAATATAGTTTATAATTCAAGGAATATCAAAGCGCTAATCATATCAAGGAATCATGGCGGCAAGGACCTAATTGGTCAGTCACTGAAGTCAAGACTATAACGAGAGGGAAAATTTAAGAACCAGATAAGGGAGATATAATCAACGAATGTTGCAAGAGGAACAATGTTGTCGGGATCAAGTAAAATACCAGAGAAGGACAAACGTTCTATAAATCCTCCAGTGAACTCATACCTTCAAATAGTGGAACAAGTGCAGAAATGGTCCTGCAGATATGACGGTGGCAAGGATCCATTGGGTTTTATCGAACACGTAGAAGAACTAGCGGACATGTACAGTATTGATGTAAACTCAATTCCCCGCACGATGCCCTTGCTTCTCGAAAATAAGGCGCTGACATGGTATCGCAACAACAATTGTCGTTGGCAGCTCTGGACAAGTTTCAAGGTTGATTTTTTAAAGTACTTTATATCCTCCAGATACATTGATAAACTAGAGAACGAGGTTCGAGTACGTCTTCAAAAATCAAAAGAAAGTTTTAGAGATTATTTAATTGACATCAAAACTCTAATGCGACGAGCCTGTATTATTCAAGAGTCGCAACTGGAACGTATATATCGCAATATGAGCACTGATTACCAAAGGTACGTCAGACGAGGAGATTTCGAAACTTTAGATGAATTAATAACAGTAGTTGGTGACTTCGAAGCACTTCGAACAGAGCAGAACAAAGCAAGTCAAAGCCATGGACAAGAAACGAGTATCAGGCAGTTGGTAGTTGAAGATGAACAAGCAATTCCATTGCATGATACTATGATGCAAGCGCAACCTAGGAAAATACCGAAGAATGTTACACATACATTAAGACCGAAAAGTTTTCGGAAATTCTCATTTAAAATTCGCGCGCTGTATATTTTTCGATATTTTAAGTTTATGTAGTTTGGCAGCAATTAAGGACAATTACTATGCCAAAAATGAGCGCGATCTGTCAGACAGTTCGTTTACGGCAGCTGTTGAAACCAGTTTACCTCAGTAGTGCGTTGCGAAAAAAACAATGGAAAAAAATATTTAACAAAGAGTTTGCATCAAATTTTGTGTTTCGAACGAAATTTCGTGTGCAGAATCGTTGCGAATGCTACAAAAGGCTTATGGGGAATCAGTTTTATCGAAAACTCAAGTTTATGAGTGGTACAAAGCCTTTCAGGACGGTCGTACGACCGTCGAAGACATTTCGCAACGCACTACTGAGGTGAACTGGTTTCACAAGCTGCCGTAAACGAACTGTCTGACAGATCGCGCTCATTTTTGGCATAGTAATTAAGGACAGTGCTGCCAAACTACATAAACTTAAAATATCGAAAAATATACAGCGCGCGAATTTTAAATGAGAATTTCCGAAAACTTTTCAGTCTTAATGTAGTTTAAAATTCGAGTCACATGTCCAACGAAAAAAGCAGAGCAAACAGGAACAGAATCAGTCCAACCTACGTACAACAAAGCGAAACATGCAGGATCGAAATTATCTAGAACAGCATCCGATACCACTACGAGAAATTTCACAAACGCCATGTAAATGTCCCATACCTCCACCACAAGAATTGCAGCGCCTTATGTCGATTAAAGAAAATCCAGAAGTATTTTATCCAACCCGAGTTATACAAGAACAAGTTCAAGTGTATGAAATACAACCACAGCAAGAATCGCAACGGGTTACGCCTATCGAAGAAAATAATCAAGGACTTAGTAAACATCGAATTATCAATACATATTCTACGCAAGATCAAGAAAACGTACAATGGCAAATACAAGATGTACAACAATCACGAGAGCTACAGGTGCACGAAGAACATCCGATTACATCATCGACAGAATTGGTAGGAATCTCATCAGAATCCGTACCTCATGAATCAACACCAAGAGAAACCTCGCTAATTCCACGACAGCAGGTACAAGACATCCTACCACAACAAGGTCAACAAAACGATATAATCATAGAAATTACTGCAAGAGAAGCTCAAAATATTCAAGAAACACAAAGTATAAGTAAATCATCGCAGCAGCTATTACCAATTACACAAAAAGTTTTGGCGAAAGGCACCATTCAACAAGAACAACTACTGCAATCACATCTAGATAAAGTTGGTTCTTCCCATCTGAATAAAAAAGTAAACCGATTATTAAATCAAGTCGAAAAATATTGTCTTATACCGCAGGAACAATCCAGTTCGCAAAATCAGCAACGACAAGTGAAAGGCCGAAGTAAACTTCAACAGGATTACGATCAGAATACTACAGACCAAGACAAATTCTATAAAATATTCAAAAGTCCAAAGAAACGGAACAGAAACCATGCTAACAGGTAGCGCGTCCCGTCATAGTTCACTTTCCCGAAGAAGGAGGGAAATGTAAGGATGGAAATTTTAACTAATTTCCAACCTACATACAATCACTGTGGAGTTAATATCTACGATGAAAACTGGTTAATTTTTATTGTAAATTTAAAACGTAAACAACTTACCATAAACCCACCCCCGCATGCACGTAATTGCACCAAATGAACAAACCTAAGATTACATTGAAAATGCAAGTAATATAAAATATATTTAAACAAATAAATAATACACTCACCTTTAATATTTGTAATATTTATTTAATATAAATATTTAATAATAATAAATATTTATAAATAAATAAATTTATTAATAAATAATAAATCACAAACACCGGCATAAACACGTTTGTAAACAAACAAGAAATGTCAAAGCGTGAAAGCTTTGGTTGAACTAAATACAAAGCACGGCGAATTTAAGAACACACGAAAACACAAAGCACAGAAATTACACCCAGGCGAACAACAGCAGCAAAAGACAACAAGTATCAAAAATACCAACGGCAAATGTACCGATGCGCTACAGGAAAAGCTTCGGTCATTTGAGTATAAATAAACGCGCATTGTACAAGCAAGGGCACTTGTTGGGAAACTCTCAAAGGTAGTAATACGTCTTTGCGAAACAAGTCAGTAGAACTATAGTGTTAAGGTAGTATATACGTCTTGACAAGTAGATTGTATATGTAGTCTTATATGTAAATCAAGCCAAGGTAGTCATGATACATCTTGACTAGTAGAATTTTCTGTAGGTTTGAGTTAGGGTAGTAATACGTCCTAACATTAATGCTAACCAAGGCTGTAACCCAGCATAACACTTCTAATCTTTAGATAACGACGTCTTCTGACAAAACACCAAGATTAGCACAAGTAGTGTCGTCTGACAGCAACATTTCAGGCACGTGGAAACAACAATCGGAACAATCATCGAAGCACAATTATTCCACATAATCGTAATCATCAAATTAGCAAACCAGCATTATATTATAATTAATTAGATTGTAAAACCTTATTTTATTTTAAATTCTCCTAAATAAATAATTGAATTACTACATCACATTGTCTTTGACTTCCAAAATAAAAATTCTATTGCAACGACCCCTGGACGACGGCTGAGTATACCTCAGCATCATCAGCGACAGAAAGTGTGTCGTTACAATGTCTACCAATGTAATGGCGACCAATTTTCTCGGAAATGAAATGCAAAGCAACCGATTGGATATGATGACGGACAGGCTAGAGATATGCATTTAAAAAGTGCATATATATTTTAACCTCGCTATAGGGCGTTTCTTTCTATAATGAAGTTTTTTCAGGTACGCAAACAAACTCAACTAGCACGTTTCAACTTATGAGCTGGTGTATATGTTCTGCAGTTTATAATAGGGAAGAATGATGTTTTCTCGGAAGATTGCATGTATCTAAAAGAAGTGTGGTTGAATTGCAGCGTTGATATAATCGGTGTATCTTTTAACAATTTTATTAATATTGAAACAATGACATAGTCGCCATAGCCCATACTGCGAATGAAGACCATATCTTTTCTGTATGAAATAATTTTTTATTTATCCATTTACCCTACCTTTACCCTAACTTAAAGTGACTTGAGGTGATCTTTCGGTATTCTAGCCCATTCCTGAACAATGAATTTATTCAACGCATTCATACTGGTATATTTTTTAGCCCTTCTCATTGTGTGAACGAAATGAAGTGTTGAACATGATTTTTTGGTTCGAATGGTTCGTGGTTCACATAGATTTTCCAGCTAAATATAACGCAATTAAACTACGTTTGAGTTCCATTTCGTCTACTTTTGTTCTATAATACTTAGACGCAAATGCTTGTGGCTGGTAGTAAACAATATAAAAAGCTGTCATTCGTATCAGTTTCACGTAGTAGACAATATCAGTTTGACAGATACACCTGTGTGCAGTTGGTAACACTTCAATCGTTTAAACCTGGATTTAGAAAACAAAAATTGATAAGGTACAGGTTCCCAACAGAACACAAACCAACTGTTATAAACAGAAGTCTTTTGACTCTCAGTCTTTTGAATGAAAAGAAAAATTGCACTTGTTTAAGATATCATGATATCATAATGCCGACGATGATGAGAATTTTCTTCCATGTGTTTTGTTCTTGGCTTTTATAAAAGACAGTACTATATGTCATAAAGACTGAGCCTAAATGTTGTATCTGCTTTCCAGCACAGTCGATAATCTGTGTTTCAAGAGAGGGCCATCTTATTAAAATATTAACGTTTGCCATTCCAACTCATCAGATAACCTAGGAATAGACTAAGCTCTCTTTTTGCGGGAAGGAACATCTTACTACGAGAAGTGGAGACAAATCAGGTCTTTAATTTGCTGATTATTTGGAGTGTCACACCAATGTTAACTCATTTCAGTTTCACATTAGAGAGTTGCTAATGAGACTCAATAAGGATCTGATCCACAGAATTGAATAACTGATTTAGTTCATATAAGACTGCGTGTTATTGATCGTTGACACAATCCATTTGATTCCAATGTGACCAGGCATTCAATGGAGTACTATACTGTCCTTGCTTGTCAATTGTTGTAGCATGTCATAGTAGTCTGCACTTCAATGCCTAAATAGTTCAGACATATAACTAGAAATAAATACTATGTTATATGCTTGCACAATATTATATGAACGTGAAAAGTATTTCTATAGTAATCTTTTCATGTGTGAATATTTATTTTAATTGTCAAGACAATTACTAGCGTTCTTAAATTATTTTGACGTGGAGGTCTTGTCACAATTGTTTATTAAACCCTGAAAAACTACACAATACTATGTTAAAAGGTATGTGTCTAATTAGTAGACTCTATAGTACTTTAAACACATGTTTTCATTTTGCTATTAAAATTCTCAAAACCCTCATAACAGTATTTTAGATTTTAAAAAAAAAATTTATAAGTTAGCTTAGTTTAATTGAAAAATTAAATGTTAAATAAAAAACTATAGATTTCAGTTATATTATTTTTGTCAAAAGTAAGGTCAAAATTTTTAGTTCATTAAAAAAAAATGCGTGTTGTAAGGAAACGTAAGTCCCATAAGGTTCATAAAGTCAAAACTATAACAAGAAAAATATTTAGAGCTGAATTTACTTCCATTAAAAGCTCCCGAGGTCGAACAGGGTTGGAGATCTTACGTGAAGCTGTAATTTAAGATAATAAAGATATAAAACTTATTTGCTTACAATTTTAATTTCACAGGAAATGGAAGAAAATCGCAAAAAAAGGAAAAAGAAAAAGGTTCGGTTTTGAAAAAAATGGTAAGAACTATAGAAATAAGATCCACAAGTTTTTAAGTGGTATTTTGTGGAAGGGTGAGCTACGAACCACTTAAGCAGAACATCACAACCATACAAGCACAAATAAAAGACACATGACACAGCCTACAACCCGGTAGAGTTTCTGAGTCTGGAAGAAACTGCTACTGTGAAGCCTTAAACACTTGCTCGCCTCCAATTGAATCATGTAAGATTGCAATAAATGCTACACAATTACTAAAAAGAAAGATAAGTGCACATTTCTACAAGGTAAGTCATTTTCTTTTTTTTGCAAAAGGGTTATATTTAAAGCCTTCAACGTATAAAACAGAAATCACAGATCATGAAAATCTTTTGAAATGTAACACACACTAATACGATTAGCAATAAAAATAATTTAGAGGTGGATTCGGAGAAGGCTAAAATTCTCTATAAGCATGGAAAAATCCAGTAAGCAAAGTTTTCAAAAGTCGATGGGGGCGTTTACTAATCTTACAACTTATTTTTATAATTGTTCCTATCTATAGCTTAGGAAATATGGTAAATACAAACCAAACACAAACAGGTATACAGATATACAGCACAGGTATAGTATAATTGTGATCTCACCTATTCAGTTAAAATCATCATTGATATATTTTTCAAGTGCGAGTTTAACCTCTAGACAGCAACATGGAGAGAAATTCTTTATGCTCAATTACCATATCTTATTAAAATTAAAATTAGAAAAGTGTTTGAAGACCCAACTATAAAAATTTGATATATAAATTGTTTTAATTGATTTGGGGACAGAAAAGAGAAAGTCGTCTCACTATCAAATCAGATGCTGCAAGCAAAATCGACCTGGAAATGATATTACAAAAAGTCACGAGGTTGGAGTATATAATTATAAGCAACATACCAATTTTTAAGACTTGCAAAATCTTCTCGATGAAATGGTTCTGATACTGGTAAGTAACACAAAAATTATCACAGATATTATATATTCATCAAGAATTCAATCAAATTTAACACAACTGTAGACAACTCACTCAAGTAAATAGACCATATATCGAGAAGAATCTATAATAAAATCCTTTCGGAGAGCGTTCACTTACTTTTTCACACACTCTACGAAATATGTGTAGTCCTGAAGCAATCTAAAAATTAATTATACTCATAAGAAATTAAATGTGACTTAAAATTAAATTAATTTCAAATTTTAATTTAAATGTAGCTCTTTCGGGAAATGTCGACACAATCAAGTGCAGAACTGATGAGTTGCCCAATGGCTGATTGGGTGCAGAATTCAAAAAATCGAAATCAATTAATTTTTTCCATTTCGTTTATGGAATGTAGTATGCCTTTAAGTAGTGAAAGTAATCCACCGTTTCCAACTTAAAATGTATCAAATTACTTAAATTAAAGAATACATAAGGTATATTTAAACAACCTAATCTCCAAGAGAGATTGTTCTGGACACTATCAGGAAAAAGTACACATTTAATATATTCAAATATACTTAGAGATCAGGAATGTAATAACATTTACTTCTACTTTAAGGATAAAGTTGGGATTGCTGCTGTTCTTAGAAATATACTAGAAATGTTTGACCTGCGTATAATGGCAAGACAAAGTTATTAGGCAGAAGTCCAGACATGTGTCACAAAGAAAGTTTAAAACAACATTTTATGAAATTCGACGGTGCCAGTAAACAACTCAACGTCTTAGAGTTCACAAAATGAATTAACCGGGTTTCCAATCACAGAAATGTACCATATGGTCGTACACAATATCAGATTTTCTTAGTGTGGGTGGGTGTTTTCTATTTGCTAGTGCTATAGCCCAGTATAGTCCAAGGCATTGAAGAGAAACTTATAATATGTATGAAAATTGGAATAGTGACAAAAACCGTAAGCCCAGTATTTTCAACAATCTTCATATGTTAAAAAATGAGGAAAGGACCTTAACATTCAACGTCATTATAATCCTTATAACCAATTTTATATTACAATTAAATTAGTTTTAAGCAACAAAAGAAATATATTTTTTAAATAAAAATATTTGGTACCGTAATTATTATCGAGCCTGGTTCATTTTTCATTAATTGTGTGGATACAGAACCATAAACTTTATTTGATGGAATCCAGAAGTGTGAAATAGGTCTTTGCAATCACAAACGAAAATTGGGGTAGTTAAATAGTCAATATGTTACAACAAGATTTCAGAAATAATAAATATTTTAAGTATTTCTGGATGTTATTAGATTACTCGTACTACAAGCCTTTATTGGAGAGTCAAAATAATTTTTCTAAATAACATGAAACCGATGTGGAGTTTTTTTTTAAAAATTTTTTTATATCGGTAATGAATACAATTGTGTGGTTATAAATACAATAAGACTAGATAAGAGGTCCCGATAGCAGATTGATCAATGTCAGACGAATTTTATTTAGACATTAATAAATAAGCTTCATATATAAGTGATATCCGAAAGGAAGAAATCTTATTTAATGAGCTCCCCTTACTGGATAATAGAAGCATGAAAAAATTGAAATTATGAATAAACCAAAGTCTCAGTTATCACCACATCTAATTTATTACATTAAAAAAAAATGAAAACAATAAGAGATCCAATGATTCTTAAAGTACTAACAAAAATTGCTCACATTACTCACATTTTTTATATCACTTCATAACCAATGCACAGTCTTTAATTTCCTAAAACGTTACCATTGTGTTTAGGTTCTAAATAGAAGTAGTCTTATTTCTCTCTCTTAATTATTGACAAAACTCAGTCAATTTAAAAATTTCCATTATCATAGTGTCTGTCATATATCAAATTCTACCGTATAATTGTCAGAAAGTGTGGTTGCAAACCAAGCTAGAGCGCTGCTTTCAAAAATAGGTACCTCATCTTCGCAGTAGTCTCAGATTATAGTCGTTCTTAATTTCTTCATAAAATATACTTAATTTATGCTGTGTTATAACTATGTTGCATAGTTAGTGCAAATAGGACTAGATTAGCTATCTTCTGTCTTCATGGAAACTTTCTGCATGAAATTGAACTTAATCAACATTATATCCATTGAACGATCTCATTTCTTTTTCTCATGAATACAATTATTATAAGGTTAGTTATATAAGTACTTATAATGTTTACCTCTCAGCGGATAATATTATGGACATCTTCATATCTCTGATAAGTTATCTTATAAATAACGAGAGTGCAAATAAGACAATTGAGCTTATAGCTTCTACAAACACATCGCATTCCGTTTTGAGGATATTCTTTGCAGAGATAGTACTTATTAATATTTCCTTTCAATTTCTTTTTTAGCATATTCCATATGAAGAAGAAGTAAATTGTTTATGTTGAGACCTCTCCTAGATCCACTAATTTAATGTAAACTGTACTGTTACTGTATAAAGTATTAGTATTATCTAATATTTTGTAGCTACCAATAAGTTGCTATGAATTTCGTCTATTTTTGTGCATATGTTTTAAATAATTCTTATTATCTTAATCGGATAAATTTTGTCTAACATAAAATCGTATTTTAAGTAAAGTAGGCATGAGACAGTCATTTATTTAAATGAAATCTCACTTAGGAGAATGCCCTGAATCAATAAAACTCAATGTAGTCGATGTACACCAGATAATTAGAATTATAATTTAACTAATTATGTTTTGATATTAAAAGTATATTAGTGTTATCATTTATTAGTGTTAATAGTAGTAAGTATTTGGAGAAGGTTCTAAAAATGAATTGATTAATTTTTATAAATGAACAAAATGTATTTAGAATATATTCATATTTTTATTTCACACATCTACGATTCCGTCTTTAACTGATCTTTAAATACCAATTTTTACTTATATTAATATAGCAATAATTAACCATCAATTCACAACTTACTTTGAAGAACTAACGCGGAAGTAACCATCTCGAAGATCTTAGTGAATGAATGAATCAGTGAATTACCCGAATAGAATAGAATGAGCGATGTCGAACTCTGCATCTTGTTTTCACTAAAATGTCATCGAAGCAAACAGACATATAAAATGTAATAGTTATAGTCATGTAATTTTACATAAACATTACAGAATTACAAGAGTCTAATGGAATCTTTTTCAATATATTTTTTAATAAATTATGAGCAGAAAGTACATATGGTATTTAATTTCTCGTGAAGAAAGTATTTCATACATATACTGTTAAAAATGTGACTTGACCTCGAACGCAAGGTTACTCAGTTAAATAATTGGATAGACCGATAGACCTATGAAATGAATATGTCTCAAGCATGCCGATAAAAGTAGGTATCGGTGTGCTTAGTTGGCAATGTATACTAACTTCTATTAAAGAGTACTAATCAGCTAAGTTCATTCATATATACTGTAGTAGTATAAGTATTGTAGATGTATGATAGTATATAAGTATTGTAGTCATAAGATAGAATTAAGCATACACATGTAAACTAAGGTAGAATTAAGAGAAAGAATAATAAAAGAGACAGTTGCGTGACGACCGTCGAACAAAGTAGATGTTGGTTGTTTCTACTAAAATTCAGAAGTGGGATCAAGTAAAAAAAAAAAAAAATTTTTTTTTAAAGCCCGTGTGTAATAAAATATATATATATAAAATTTTTATATAAAACTGTGAAGAATGGATGGCATAGCTGACGTTTTATGTTTTGATGATCTAACGGTGGAGGAGCTAAAAAATTGGCTGACAAAATTGAAGTTGCAAGTAAGTGGAAACAAAACGCAGTTGATTGCGCGTTTAACAAAAGTGCCACAGCATATTCGCAGTGAGTGTGCGCCGATGAGCATAAAAAAAACAGTGACGCCAGAATGTGATGAAGCAGTTGAGCAGTCTGTTGTACAAAATTGTGAAATTGTGAGTAACGAGCGAAATCAAATTGTAAGGGAGGAAGTGAATAACAAAGAAACAGAGGAAGCAAAAATGCAAAGAGAAACTACTATTAGAGAAGAAGAAATAAAAAAAATGCAACTCATGCAAAAAGAAATTGAGTTGCTTAAGAAAGAGCGTGATCTGTTTAAAAAAGAGAATGAATTGACAAAGAAAATGACTCAATTACAATTAAACACTTCGAGTTTAAGCGAATGTAAACATTCAGTACAAAGAAAAGAAGTACCGCTCATAATATTAAAAGAATTTTTACCGGAATGCGATGGTAACAATTTTAATGTTTGGGTTACGCAACTTGAAGCGTTAGAAAAAGCTTACGAATTAGAAGACAATGTAGTTCGAACACTTATTATAACGAAAGCAAAAGGTAGAGTACAAAATTGGCTCCACTCTACACCAAATGTTCTTACACAAAGCAGTAAAATATTGATCGAACAAATGATTTCCGTATTTGGCTCAAAAGAGAGTATTGTTCAATTGCGTCGCAAATTTGAAACACGTTTGTGGTCCGATGATGAAAAATTTGTTGATTATTACAACGATAAAATTGTTTTATCATTACTGATAAATATGTCGGAAGAAGAGTTAGTTGAATACATTGTTGATGGAATACGTGATCCACAACTGCGTATGCTTGCAAAAATGCAGCAGTTCAAATCAAAAGAAAAATTGGTAGCAGCGTTTGGCGATGTTAATCAAAATACTGCTAGGACAGTGTCGACGAATGAAAGGCGTGTAAAGCAAGGCTTAAGATGTTTTAACTGCAGTAATACTGGGCATGTTGCCGCTGAGTGTCGTCAACCGAAACGTCCATTCGGAGCTTGCTATGGATGCGGTAGTTTGGAACACCGGGTTGCAGTCTGTCCCAGTAAAAAATTCAACGCCAACGAACAACAAAATAATTATGTAAGGTATTTTCGTATGTCAATTATAGGCTTATATAAAGTATCCTTATTTCTAGAATGCCTAATAGACTCTGGCAGCCCAATTAGTTTTTTGAAAAAATGTTGTGTACCGGAAGCGGTAAAGTTAAATGAAATTTCGAATGTAGAATATTTTGGCCTTAATAAAAGTAAATTAAAAATAGTTGGAGAAATAAGTTGTTTGATATTTTTGAATAAAAAAAATGTAATGATTAAATTTTATGTAGTTGCTGATGATTCTATGGGCAGCCAAGCAGTCTTAGGTAGAGATTTTTTAAGAAAAAGCAATGCAAAGATAATATGGAAAAATTGTTGTAAAGATCAGCCAAAAGAAAACAGTAGATTTAAATATCAAAAAAATATAAAATTAAGTGATGACAGTAATTGTGACGATGCAAAAACTTTTGAAGAAAGTATTTTAGCAATCGATATAAATGATGAACATAAAGAAAAATGTAATATTGGTCCAGAAGTGTCATTTAAAACAAAAGTGTCGTTAGAAGAGTTATTTACTAAATGTTATCTGACACCAGTGCGTCCAAAAGAACCCGAGATAAAGTGTGAAATGAAGATCAGTTTAGATAATGTTAAACCATTTAATTACTCCCCAAGAAGACTTGCATATACAGAAAAAGATGAGTTACAAAAAATGTTAGATGACTATACGTCCAAAGGTATTATTAAGGAAAGTGAGTCAGAATTTTCTTCACCAATTGTGTTAGTGAAGAAAAAGACAGGCGAATTAAGAATGTGTGTCGATTATCGTACATTAAACAAAGTAACATTAAAAGATAATTATCCAATGCCCTTGATAGATGATTTATTGGACAAGTTAGGTAACAAAAAATGGTTTACGAAATTGGATTTGAAAAATGGGTTTTTTCATGTGTATATGGATAAAGAAGCTGTTAAATACACAGCTTTTGTTACACCGTTAGGTAAATACGAATTTTTAAGAATGCCGTTTGGTTTGAAAAACGCGCCTTCGACGTTTCAAAGATTTGTAAACAAAATTTTTGCTGATATGATTAAAAACAATAAAGTGATAATATATCTTGACGACATTATGATCGCAACAGAAAGTGTAGAAGAACATTTAGCCACTTTAGAGGAAGTCTTTAAGAGACTAGTAAAAAATAATTTGGAGTTAAGACTAGACAAATGTGAATTTTTATACAGAAGCGTTAAATATTTAGGGTATAGGATAACCGGTGAAGGCATACAAGCAGATGACGAAGGGTTGGTGGCTGTTAAAAATTTTCCGTTGCCAAAAAATGCTCACGAGCTACAAAGTTTTCTAGGGTTATGTTCTTATTTTCGTAGATTTATAAAAAATTTTTCAATGATAGCCAAACCTTTGTATGATCTTACCAGAAAAGAAAAACGGTTTAGTATGGGTAGCGAGGAGTTAGCATCATTTGAAACACTGAAAGGAAAATTAGTAGAATCACCGATCCTTGCCTTATTTGATCCGAATGATAAGACAGAGTTACATACTGACGCGAGTAGTATTGGGTTTGGAGCTGTATTAATGCAGAAAAAAAAAGATGACAAATGGCATCCAGTATTCTTTTTCTCCAAGAGAACTACAGATACGGAGTCAAAATACCATAGCTTTGAGCTAGAAACACTAGCCATAATTTATGCGTTAGAAAGATTTCGGGTGTACTTAACGGGACGAAAGTTCAAGATAGTTACAGATTGCAATTCGTTAACACTCACACTTCAAAAAAAAGAGTTGAATCCAAGAATAGCCAGATGGGCATTGGAATTACAGAATTATGACTATGAGGTACAACATAGGTCAGGAAAGAACATGCAACACGTAGATGCGCTAAGTAGAAGCACAAATATATTAGTAGTAGAGGGAAATTCGTTCGAACAGGATTTAGTAGTATGTCAGAACAGGGACAGTAAGTTAAAAGCTCTTAAGGTGCAGTTGGAAAAGGCAGAAAGTAAAACATATGAAATGCGTAATGGTATAGTTTATAGAAAAAATAATAACAACAACCTATTATTCTGTGTCCCTGAAATAATGGAATCAAACGTATTACACAAATATCATGATGAAATGGGTCATGTA
>NC_051848.1:98350498-98367765 GCF_002237135.1 Teleopsis dalmanni
CATTACTATTATTATTATCTTTACCTGTTTTAGCAGGTGCAATTACAATACTGTTAACTGACCGAAATATAAATACTTCATTTTTTGACCCTGCTGGTGGAGGAGACCCAATTTTATACCAACATTTATTTTGATTTTTTGGACATCCAGAAGTCTATATTTTAATTCTTCCAGGATTCGGAATAATTTCTCATATTATTAGACAAGAATCAGGAAAAAAGGAAACTTTTGGATCTTTAGGAATAATATATGCTATATTAGCTATTGGATTATTAGGATTTATTGTTTGAGCTCATCATATATTTACAGTAGGTATAGATGTTGACACCCGAGCCTATTTTACATCAGCAACAATAATTATTGCTGTTCCAACAGGAATTAAAATTTTTATTTGATTAGCTACAATTCATGGAACTCAATTGAATTGTTCTCCTACTACTATATGAGCTTTAGGATTTGTGTTTTTATTTACAGTTGGAGGATTAACAGGAGTAGTTCTAGCTAATTCTTCTGTTGATATTATTTTACATGATACTTATTATGTTGTAGCCCATTTTCATTATGTTTTATCAATAGGAGCTGTATTTGCTATTATAGCTGGATTTATTCATTGATATCCTTTATTTACAGGATTATATATAAATGCAAAACTTTTAAAAAGTCAATTTTTAATTATATTTGTTGGAGTAAATTTAACTTTTTTTCCACAACATTTTTTAGGATTAGCTGGTATACCTCGACGATACTCAGATTATCCAGATGCTTACACTATATGAAATATTATTTCAACAATTGGGTCTACAATTTCATTACTAAGAATTATTTTATTCCTATACATTATTTGAGAAAGCATAATTATAAATCGACAAATAATTTATTCAATTCAATTAAATTCTTCAATTGAATGATTTCAAAACTCTCCTCCTGCTGAACATAGATATTCAGAGTTACCATTATTAACTAATTTCTAATATGGCAGATTTAAGCAATGGATTTAAGCTTCATATATAAAGTATTTTACTTTTATTAGAAATTTCAACATGATCAAACTTAAACCTTCAAAATAGAGCTTCACCCTTAATAGAACAATTAACTTTTTTTCATGATCATACTTTAATAATTTTAGTTATAATTACTATCTTAGTTGGTTATTTAATATTTATATTATTTTTTAATAATTATACTAATCGAAATTTATTACATGGACAAACTATTGAAATTATTTGAACTATTTTACCTGCTATTATTTTGTTATTTATTGCTTTTCCTTCTTTACGATTATTATACCTATTAGATGAAATTAATGAACCTTTAGTTACATTAAAAACAATTGGTCACCAATGATATTGATCATATGAATATTCTGATTTTATAAATATTGAATTTGACTCTTATATAATCCCAACAAATGAATTAAATATTAATAATTTTCGACTATTAAATGTAGATAACCGAGTTATTCTACCTATAAATTCTCAAATTCGAATCCTAGTAACTGCTGCAGATGTAATTCATTCTTAAACAATTCCAGCTTTTGGTGTAAAAGTTGATGGGACACCAGGTCGTTTAAATCAAACTAATTTTTTTATAAATCGTTCTGGGCTATTTTATGGACAATGTTCTGAAATTTGTGGAGCTAATCATAGATTTATACCTATTGTAATTGAAAGTATCCCAACTAATTTTTTTATTAAATGAATCATAAATTATTCTAATTCATTAGATGACTGAAAGCAAGTACTGGTCTCTTAAACCATTTTATAGTAAATTAGCAATTACTTCTAATGAAAAAATTATTTAAATAAATAACATTAGTATGTCAAACTAAAATTATTAACCAATTAATATTTTTTAATTCCACAAATAGCTCCTATTAATTGATTAAGTTTATTTTTTTTATTTTTTATAATTTTTATTATTTTTAATATAATAAATTATTATTATATATTGCCTACCTCACCAAAATCATTAAGTTATAAAATAACAACAAAAATATTTAATTGAAAATGATAACAAATTTATTTTCTGTTTTTGACCCTTCTTCAAGTATTTTTAGTTTTTCTATTAATTGAATTAGAACTTTTTTAGGAATTGTTATAATTCCAATAATTTATTGATTAATTCCTTCTCGTTACAATATCCTATGAAATAATATTTTATTAACTCTTCATAAAGAATTTAAAACATTATTAGGTCCTACAGGAAAAAATGGATCTACATTAATTTTTATTTCTTTATTTACAATAATTTTATTTAATAATTTTATAGGATTATTTCCTTATATTTTTACTAGAACTAGTCATTTAACATTAACTTTATCCTTATCTTTAACATTATGAATTTCATTTATAATTTATGGTTGACTTAATCATACTCAACATATATTTGCTCATTTAGTCCCTCAAGGAACTCCCGCAATTTTAATACCATTTATAGTTTGTATTGAAACAATTAGAAATATTATTCGACCAGGAACTTTAACAGTTCGATTAACTGCTAATATAATTGCAGGACATTTATTATTAACTTTATTGGGTAATACAGGTCCATCCTTAACTTCATTAGTTTTATCAATTTTATTATTTAGACAAATTTTATTACTACTTTTAGAATCTGCTGTAGCTATTATTCAATCTTATGTATTTGCAGTATTAAGAACACTTTATTCCAGAGAAGTAAATTAATGTCAACTCATTCAAATCATCCATTTCATTTAGTAGATTATAGCCCTTGACCTTTAACAGGTGCAATTGGTGCAATAACAATTGTTTCAGGAATAATTAAATGATTCCATCAATATAATATATCATTATTTATTTTAGGAAACATTATTATTATTATTACTGTTTATCAATGATGACGAGATGTCTGCCGAGAAGGAACATATCAAGGCTTACACACATTTATAGTAACAACAGGATTACGATGAGAAATAATTTTATTTATTTTATCTGAAGTTTTATTTTTTGTTTCCTTTTTTTGAGCTTTTTTTCATAGAAGTTTATCTCCAACTATTGAATTAGGAGCTTCATGACCACCTATAGGAATTTCCCCTTTTAACCCATTTCAAATCCCATTATTAAATACAGCTATTTTATTAGCTTCAGGAGTTACTGTAACATGAGCTCATCATAGATTAATAGAAAATAACCATTCACAAACTTCTCAGGGATTATTTTTTACTATTTTATTAGGAATTTATTTTACAATTTTACAAGCTTATGAATATATCGAAGCACCATTTACAATTGCTGATTCTATCTATGGATCAACATTTTTTATAGCAACAGGATTTCATGGAATTCACGTTTTAATTGGAACAACTTTTTTATTAATTTGTTTAATTCGTCATTTAAATCATCATTTTTCTAAAAATCATCATTTTGGACTTGAAGCAGCTGCTTGATACTGACATTTTGTTGATATTGTTTGATTATTTCTTTATATTTCTATTTACTGATGAGGAGGATAATTAAATTTATTATTTATCTAAATAATATAAAAAGTATATATGACTTCCAATCATAAAGTCTATAAAACTATAGATTAGATAATTTTATTATTAACAGTTATAGCAATAATTATTTTCACAATTTGTTCTGTTGTAATATTTTTAGCCTCAATTTTATCAAAAAAAATACTTAATGATCGAGAAAAAAATTCCCCTTTTGAATGTGGATTCGATCCAAAATCTTCTTCACGAATTCCATTTTCAGTTCATTTTTTTTAATTACAATTATTTTTTAATTTTCGATGTTGAAATTGCATTAATTTTACCTATGATTATAATTTTAAATTTTTTAAATTTATTTATATGAAGAATAACTTCAATTATTTTTTTAATTATTCTATTAATTGGAGTATATCATGAATGAAATCAAGGTATATTAAATTGATCTAATTAAATAAAAAAATTATTTAAGGATTGTAGTTAAATTTAACATTTGATTTGCATTCAAAAAATATTATTTTATGTAATCTATCTTATAAAGAATATGAAGTGATACATCACATTTAGTTTCGACCTAAAAATTAGGTAAATTACCCTTATTCTTAATATTAATTGAAACCAAAATAGAGGTTTATTACTGTTAATAATAAAATTGAATAAAATTCCAATTAAAGAAATATGATGAACAAAAAAAAGTTGTTAACTTTTATTTTTAATGGTTAAATTCCATTTATATTTCTATATTTATTTATTAGTTTAACAAAAACATTACATTTTCATTGTAAAAATAAATATTTTTATTTATAAATTACTAATTTTAATTCATTAAATATTTAAAGATAATATAAATCTCCCTTACAACTTCAACGTAATACTCTAATTATAAGCTATTTAAATACCAAACAACAAAAAATATTAATACTAAAAAAAATAAACTTATTAATATTATAATTAAACTATTATTTTGCAAAATTTGGTTAAATTTTGAATAACCTAATAAATTTTTATATAAATAAAATCCTCCAAAAAATTCAGATCAACCCTGATCAAAACTTTTATATAACTTTTTACCTAAAAATAAAAAATTAAAAATTAACCCATATGTAACAATATTAGGTATAAATCACATTGAACCAAAAAATAAAGAAATAAAATAATTTTGTAAAGATTTATTGAAAAAATATAAAGAAATTTTTGAAATATAATACCCTATTAATCCTCCTAAAATACACACAATTAAAGTTAATATTTTTAATAAAAAAGGTAAACAAATTATTGAAGGAGTACCAAATAACAACCAATTTAAAAATCCTCCCCCAATAATTCTTATAAATAATAAACCAGATATCCCTTTTAATATAATTCAACTATTATCTCTTAATAAATTTAATCTATAAAAATTAAAATTTCCAACTAATGAATAATAAACTAAACGAATTGAGTATCTAACTGTTAACCCTGTAGAAAAGAAAAATAGAAAAAAAGAAAATATATTAACATAATTCAATGACACAATTTCTAAAATTATATCTTTAGAATAAAATCCAGCCAAAAAAGGTATTCCACATAAAGCTAAATTAGCAACATTAAAACATCTACATGTAAAAGGTATATAACTTCTTAATCCTCCTATTAAACGAATATCTTGCAAATTATTTATATTATGAATAATAGCCCCAGCACACATAAACAATAATGCTTTAAATAAAGCATGAGTTAATAAATGAAAAAAAGCTAATTTATAAAATCCTATAGATAAAATTCTCATTATTAACCCCAATTGACTTAAAGTAGATAATGCAATAATTTTTTCTAAATCAAATTCAAAATTAGCTCCTAACCCTGATATAAATATTGTCAATCCTGAAATTAATAACAATCCTTGTCCTATAATTGTGCCCCCAACTAATAAATTAAACCGAATTAATAAATAAACTCCAGCAGTAACAAGAGTAGATGAATGCACCAAAGCTGATACAGGAGTAGGAGCTGCTATTGCTGCAGGTAATCAAGCTGAAAATGGAATTTGAGCTCTTTTAGTTATTGCAGCTAATACAATTAATACCCCAATAATCAATATATTTATATCTGAAACATTAAATTTTAATAAAAAAATGTAATTTCGAGATCCATAATTTAATATTCAAGCAATTGCTAATAATAAAGCAACATCTCCAATACGATTTGATAAAACAGTTAATATCCCCGCATTATAAGATTTTACATTTTGAAAATAAATTACTAATAAATAAGAAACTAATCCTAAACCATCCCATCCTAATAAAATTCTAACTAAATTTGGAGAAATAATTAAAAATATTATTGATATAACAAATAACAAAACTAATAAAATAAATCGATTAATATTTATATCTCCTGCTATATACTCTTTTCTATAATAAATTACTAAAGACGAAATTAATAAAACAAAAGATATAAAAATTAATCTTATTCAATCAAATAAAAAAGTTATTACAACTCTAATTCTATTTAAAGAAATTAACTCTCATTCTAAAAAAATTGAATAATCATGATTAATAAATATTAAACCAAAAATAAAAGAAATAATTCTTAAATTAATTAATAATCAAAATCTTATTCTACATAAAGATAAATTTTTCACAATTTAAAATAAAATTTTATATTTTTGACACCACAAATCAACGTTTTAATTAAACTATTTAAATATAATCAAAAAAAAATTATTTCACTTTTTATAATCAATAAATTTAAAGGAACTCAATGTAACAATAATAATAAAAATTCTCGTATGTTATTTATTCTAAAAGAATAAACCCCTGAATAAAATTTTCCATGTTGTCTATAAGAATACAAATATAAAGTATATGCTGCTCTAAAAAAAGATAAAAATGATAAAGTAATCATTGAATACCAAGATCAACTTACAATTCTATTTATTAAAGAAATTTCCCCTAATAAATTTAATGTAGGAGGAGCAGCTATATTTCCAGATCTCAATAAAAATCATCACAAAGTTAAAGAAGGTATAAAATTTAATAACCCTTTATTAATTAATAATCTTCGTCTACCTAATCGCTCATATCTAATATTAGCTAAACAAAATAAACCTGAAGAACATAACCCATGACCAATTATTAATCTATACCCTCCACAAATTCCTCAATTTCTTAAATTTATAATTCCTGCTAAAACAATCCCTATATGAGCAACAGAAGAATAAGCAATTAATGAATTTATATCAACTTGACGTAAACAATTTAAACTAATCAAAATCCCTCCAATCAAAGAAATTCTAATGAAAAAATAATTAAATTTTAAACAAACAAATGAAATAAATGAAAATACTCGTAAAAGTCCATATCCTCCTAATTTCAATATAATTCCAGCCAAAATTATTGAACCAGAAATTGGAGCTTCAACATGAGCTTTAGGTAATCATAAATGTACCAAAAATATAGGCATTGTTGTAATTACAATAACCAAATAGCTTTTATTAATAAAAAACAGTATTTATTGTAACACAAACTTTTATTATTTTTAATACAACTTTAGAAACACTAACTAATTGACTGACTGACCAACTGACTGAAAAAATCTGAATAAATATTTTTAAATAAAATATTTTTAAATATCAGAGAATCTGACAATTTTAGCCTACTTTGTTGATTCTCACCACACAGCCCCTTCTAGAATTTGACGGCTGCATCACGACAAATTCTATCCGTATTACACATTATTACTACCTCATAAGCCTCAATGGAAAACGCACTATTCTACCCACTCGAGTCACCTTCGGTGTTATCTGCTTGTTACTGTCATCATCTAACACCTTGACACTATCTTGGCAACAACCTTCATCAGCTTCATTTGCAAAATATGCTGGTTTCACTCGATCCATGCTGACGTTCATCGTGCGTCCTCTTGCCCTTATTGTCAGAGTTTTCTCACCACGACATAAAATTTCATATGGGCCCTCATACGGCTGTTTCAATGGTGGTCGCACAGCGTCATCACGTAAGAATACGTGCGTACTGCTTTTCAAATCTTTAAATACGAATGGCTTTTCCGTCATATGACGCGATGTTTGTAATGGCTTCAGTTCGCTCATAGTTTCCCTTAACTTCTTAACAAACTCTGTTTGCGATACTTGCTTCAAATCACCATCAAACACCTCTCCTGGTAAACGTATATTTACCCCATAAATTAATTCCGACGGTGTCGCTTGCAAATCTTCTTTAAATGCCGCTCTTAATCCCATTACAACAATTGGCAAGGCCCTTGTCCATTCAACACTTGATTTACACTTCAGTGCAGACTTTAGCGTGCGATGAAAACGTTCGACAAGTCCATTTGACTGTGGATGATATGCTGTAGTTCGATGCCTTTCACACCCCAAAATTTTGGCTAGCTCATCGAAAAGCTTGGATTCAAATTGTCGTCCCTGGTCTGTCGTAATCCTTTTCGGCACACCATAATGCGCTATCCAATCCTTAATTAAAGCCTCAGCCACACATTCTGCCGTAATCTCCGCCAATGGTACCACCACCGGCCACCTTGAAAACCGGTCAATGCATGTCAGGCAATACCGCATACCATTACTATAGGGCAAAGGTCCCACGATATCAATATGAACATGCTCAAAACGTTGATCAGGAGCGTTGAAATCCTGCAACACAGTCCTGTTGTGCCGCTGGATTTTTGACTTTTGGCATGCCATGCATGTTTTCACCATTTGACTTATTTCAGTCTTCATTTTAGGCCAACAAAAACGAGAACTTATTAGTTTTATAGTCGCTTTTCTACCAGGATGAGCTAAATTGTGTAACATTTCGAACACTTGCGCTCGGAAGGACTTTGTAATAAACGGTCTCGGTTTCTTTCCGGATACATCACAATACACAGAAACACCCTCTGTAATTAACTCTACCAACTTGAGCTCCAGAGATGACGCTGTACAGTTTCTTATCAACTCGTTCATCTCTTGATCAACTTTCTGAGCTTCTGCCAACTTATCATAGTCTAGTGATCGTCTAACTCCAGCCACTACACTTTCGACTCGAGATAAAGCATCTGCGACCGTATATTTGCTGCCTGCTATATGCTGAATATCTGTTGTCAGCTGCCCGATAAAATCTAAATGGCGTAACTGGCGTTCTGATGCTTTTTCAGATCTTTGTAAGAAAGCAAATGTAATCGGTTTATGATCCGTTAGCACAGTGCAATTCCTGCCCTCAATCATGTACCTGAAATACTTGACCGCCATATATATAGCAAGTAGCTCGCGGTCATAAGTAATATATCTTTTTTGAGTCTCTGTCAGCCTTTTGGAATAAAATCCCAGCGGTTGCATCTGTCCATCTATAAGCTGTTGCAACACTGCTCCTACTGCAACATTGCTAGCATCCACATTTAGCACCAGTTTCGCATTCGGAGCCGGGTGTGCTAGCATTGCAGCATTCGCCAGATTATTCTTACACACTTCAAATATTTTCGCAGCCTCTGCTGTCCAATCAATCAGAGATCTATCATTTTTCTTATTTCCTTTTAATAGCGCGTGCAGGATGCCATGATTCTTTGCGGCATTCGGGAGGAAACGCCTGTAAAAATTAATTGAAGCAATGAACCTTCTTAACTCTCGTACTTCCTTCGGTTTTTTAAAATTTCTTATCGCTTCTACCTTTTCAGCTATAGGTCTAATTCCATCCCCATTTATCACATGACCCAGGAAGGTAACTTCTTTCATAAAAACACACACTTTCCCAGATTGATTCTCAGACCATGATCACTTAATCGTTTGAACACTTCTCTTAAATGTATTTCGTGTTCCTTTTCATCAGCTGATGCTATACATATATCATCTATGTACGTTACCACATAACTCAGATTCTTTAGGACATCATTCATAAACCTTTGGAAAGTTTGCGCAGCATTGCATAAACCAAAAGTCATCATGTTAAACTCATATAAGCCAAACGGGGTTATTATCGCCGTTTTAGGTCGATCCTCCTCAGCAATCGGAATTTGATTGTAGGCCTTTTCCAAGTCAATGGTTGAGAAAATTTTCTTTTTGTACAATATGCGAGTAAAATCATGTATATGGGGTATTGGATACCGGTCTGGTAGTGTTATTGAATTAAGCTTCCTATAGTCACCACACGGTCTCCACTTACCATCCTTTTTCGCCACTAAATGCAACGGACTTGCCCAATTGCTGTTACTTGGTCTACAAATACCTTGTTTCGTCATAAATTCAAATTCCTTTCTCGCAATTTCAAATTTTTCAGGATTTAACCGCCGAGGTTTTGCATACACTGGCTGTCCCTTGGTAACAATTTGATGCTCTACTAGCGTAACCTTCGTGGCCACCTTATTACTAGTAGCCGGTTCCGTTATCTTTTTATAATCCCGCAGAATGTTATGTACCGGGCTAGTCGCATCAATTGTGCTTAGCTTCACGCAGTGCATCTCTCTCTTCGAACCCATTACCTGGAGGCCTGTAATGCCATCTAAAATTCTCCTGTTCTTCAGGTCAACTATCAAACCAAAATTATTCAAATTTCACCCCTATTATTGGGTGATTTACCTTCGCCACTAGGAACTCCCACAGGAACTGTCTGCGCAACCCCAAATTGACTTGCACTAATTTCGTTCCATACGTGCTAATTTTCGCTCCGTTTGCTGCGTATAAATAATATTGCGTGGCTTCATTTTCAGGCTGCATTCTCTTTGGCAAAATTGAAACTTCCGCGCCTGTGTCTATTAGATAATTTATACCTGTTTTTTTATCTTTGAAGAACAAACGGCATGCTTTACCCTCTGCCACTTCACTCGCCGTCAGACGTGAAGTGGTGTTTAGTTTTCCGCTGAGTTTTGCGGTGATTTGTACTGGCAAGGCTGAACACATTTTGTAGACCTCTCCTTGAACCGCCGATGATAAAAACAGATATTACCTCTTCTAGCACTTGATGATCGCCCTTTTCCACGATCTCTGTCATTGCTTCTTCCTCTTTTGCCCAACTGAATGACCAAATTATTTATCATGACTTTCAACTCGTCAATTTCCTTCCTCATCTCCTTCGGTTCATTCCTTTGCACTACACAAACCGTTTCTGTTTCCTGTACCTCAAATACCTTATCAGCCACTTTGGCCCACTGTGTAGAATCACCTTCCACTGCAGCTACGATTGTTCTAACTCCCACTGGCAGTCGCTGTAACCACAATGACTTTAGTACATCATCATTCATTGAATTGCCGGCCATTTCCTTCATTTTCTTCAGCAATTGAGTTGGTTTCATGTCACCTAGCTCCAATTCTGTCAGCAACTTACGCAGCCTTTTGTGCTCCGATTCTGTGAATTCATATATTAACCGTTTCTTCAACGTCTCATATTTCAACACCTTCGGTGGATCTCGAATCACATCAACTATGCACTCCAGGTATTTCGGCTCTAAACCTGCTACTACATGGTCGAACATTGTATCATCTTTCGTTATTCCCGCATTCCTGAACTGTGCTTCCATTTGCAGAAAAAAAAGGTCCGGATGCTCTCTTGAAAACATCATCGGCTTAACTGAAACCCGGTATACCTCTTTGTCAGTGCGACTTTCTCCTTCTGCCGGAAAAAAATCTTCTTCCTCACGGTTAGTCATCTTGCTTGCTAATGTTGGGCTTGATAATAACTTACAACTCCTTTTTGTGTCGGGGTCACCAATGTTGTGATTACAATAACCAAATAGCTTTTATTTATAAAAAACAGTATTTATTGTAACACAAACTTTTATTATTTTTAATACAACTTTAGAAACACTAACTAATTGACTGACTGATCAACTGACTGAAAAAATCTGAATAAATATTTTTAAATAAAATATTTTTAAATATCAGAGAATCTGACAATTTTAGCCTACTTTGTTGATTCTCACCACAGCATTTTAACCAAAAAAGCTAAAATTATCGAAAAATATAATAACTCATAATTAAACATATAATTACTTAAAAAATAAAAATTTAAATTTCCTAATTTTTCATATAAATAAAAAATTCCAATTAATATAGGTAAAGATACAAATAAAGTATAAAACAATAACTAAATTCCAGCTTGTAATCGTTCAGGCTGATACCCTCACCCTAAAATTAATAATAAAGTTGGAATTAAACTTCCTTCAAAAAATAAATAAAAAGCAAAAATATTTATTCTAGAAAAAGTTAAAAATAAAAAAAATAATATAAAAATTACATTCACTAAAAATAAATTATTATAATTTTTAAATTTTTGAATTATTTCAGTTGCTATTAATATTAATGCACAAATTCAAAATCTTAATAAAATTAATCCATAAGAAATTATATCACACCCTAAAAAATAAGAAATACTTATAAAATAATTTATATAAATATTAAATAAATTAAAAATAAAACTAATAAAAAATAATATATTTTGAACCATTCAAAATATACTATTTAAAAAACAAATAGGAATTAAAAATGAAATAAAAAAAATAAATTTTAACATTATAAAATTCTAAATGATTGAAAATAATCATTTCCATGAGTACGAATTATAGAAACTAAAATAGAAATTCCTAAAGCTCCTTCACAAACTCTAAATGTTAAATATATTATTATAAAATAATTTCTATAATCTATTATATTTATATAACTATATAATAAAAAATAAATTATTAAAATAATAAATTCTAAACTTAATAACATAGATAATAAACGTTTTCGATTAAAAATAAAAGAAAAAATCCCTATCAATACTATTACACAACAAAATAATCAAAAATAAATTATCATTTTTTAGTTTTAATAGTTTAATAAAAACATTGGTCTTGTAAATCAAAAATAAGAATAATTTTTTTAGAACTCTCAAGAAAAAAGAAATAATTCTTTATCATAAATTCCCAAAATTTATATGTTAATTAAACTATTTCTTAAAATCATACATATATTAATTTTAACTATAATACTAATTTCAAGTATTACATTTTTATTCTTAAAACACCCATTATCTATTGGATTAATACTGTTAATTCAAACTATTTTAATTTCAATAATTTCAGGACTAATTTCAAAAACATTTTGATTTTCCTATATTTTATTCTTAATTTTTTTAGGACTACATTATTAGTTTTATTTATTTATGTAACAGCAATTGCTTCAAATGAAATATTTTCATTTTCAATTAAAATACTAATATGAACAATTTCATTAATCACAAGAATTTTATTTTTATGAATTATTTTTTACAATTATATTAATATAGATATATTTACAAATAATGAATCAATATTATTAATTAATTTAAAAATTATAATTAAAGAAAATTCATATATTTTAACTAAACTTTATAATTACCCTACAAATTTTATAACAATTTTTTTAATAAATTATCTTTTAATTACTTTAATTGCAATTGTAAAAATTACTAATATATTTTTTGGACCAATTCGATTTATAAAATAAATGAATAAACCAATATGAATTAAACACCCACTTTTCAAAATTATAAATAATTCTTTAATTGATTTACCAACTCCAATTAATATCTCTTCTTGATGAAATTTTGGATCTCTTTTAGGATTATGTTTAATCATTCAAATTTTAACTGGATTATTTTTAGCTATACATTACACAGCAGATATTAATATAGCTTTTAATAGAATTAGACACATTTGTCGAGATGTAAATTATGGATGACTATTACGAACTCTTCATGCTAATGGAGCTTTATTTTTTTTTATTTGTATTTATCTTCATATTGGACGAGGAATTTATTACAATTCTTATAAATATACACAAACCTGACTAGTTGAAGTAATTATTTTATTTTTAGTAATAGCAACAGCCTTTATAGGATATGTATTACCACGGGGACAAATATCTTTTTGAGGAGCAACTGTAATTACTAATTTATTATCTGCTATTCCTTATTTAGGTATTGATTTAGTACAATGAGTTTGAGGAGGATTTGCAGTTGATAATCCAACATTAACACGATTTTTTACTTTTCACTTCATTTTACCTTTTATTGTTTTAGCAATAACTATAATTCATCTTTTATTTCTTCATCAAACAGGATCAAATAACCCAATAGGACTAAATTCAAGTATTGATAAAATCCCATTTCATCCCTATTTCACTTTTAAAGATATTACCGGATTTATTATTCTAATTATAAGACTTATTCTATTAACTTTAATAAATCCCTATTTATTAGGAGACCCAGATAATTTTATTCCAGCTAATCCTTTAGTAACTCCTATTCACATTCAACCAGAATGATATTTTCTGTTTGCTTATGCAATTTTACGTTCAATTCCTAACAAATTAGGAGGAGTAATTGCATTAGTTACATCTATTGCTATTTTAATAATTATACCTTTTTATAATATAAGCAAATTTCAAGGATTACAATTTTATCCCATTAACCAATTTTTATTTTGAATTATACTATCCACTGTAATTTTATTAACTTGAATTGAAGCTCGATCAGTTAAAGAACCTTATGTTATAATTGGACAAATTCTAACATTTATTTATTTTTTATACTTTTTAATTAACCCTTTAATTAATAAATGATGAGATAACTTACTAAATTAAATGTAAGTTAATTAGCTTGAAATAAGCATATATTTTGAAAATATAAGATAGAATTAAAATTTTCTATTAACTTTACTAAAAATAATTCATATAAATAAATATATTTTTAACCCAACTATAAATAATAAAAAATTTAATGAATATGGTAAATAACACTTTCAAGATAAATATATTAACTTATCATATCTAAATCGAGGTAAAGTCCCCCGAACTCAAATAAATAAAAAAGAAATAATAACTAATTGAAAAAAAATATTAAATTAAATAAATTACATCCTAAAAAAATTACACAAAATAATATTCTTATAAATAAAATTCTCGAATACTCCGCTAAAAAAATTAATGCAAAACCTCCTCTTCTATATTCTACATTAAATCCAGATACTAATTCTGATTCCCCCTCAGCAAAATCAAATGGAGTACGATTAGTTTCCGCTAAACAAATTCTTAATCAAATAAAACCCATAGGAAATAAAAAAAATAAAAACCAAATATAATATTGAAATTTTATAAAATCAATTATATTATATCTTTCAATTAAAAAAATAAAAGATAGTAAAATTAAAGCCAATCTTACTTCATAAGAAATAGTTTGAGCAACAGCTCGTAAACCTCCTAATAAAGAATAATTTGAATTTCTTGATCATCCTGCAATTATTACAGTATACACTCCTATTCTTGTAATTCTTAAAAAAAATAACAAACTTAAATTAAAACTATTCAATCTTCTTAAAACAGGTATGCATATTCACACCAACAAAGATAAAAATAATGAAAAAATAGGAGAATAATAGTAACAAATATAATTTGACATTAAAGGATAAGTCTGTTCTTTAGTAAATAATTTAATTGCATCACTAAAAGGTTGAACTACTCCAATAAAACCCACTTTATTTGGTTCTTTACGAATCTGAATATAACCTAAAACTTTTCGTTCCAACAATGTTAAAAAAGCTACACCCACTAAAACACAAATAATTAATAATAAACTTCTTAATAAAGATATAATAATTTCATTTAAAAACAAGTACTACTTATAATTTTTAAATTATATAAATAAATTCTAAATTTATTGCACTAATCTGCCAAAATAGTAATTAAATTCATTCATAAAATAATTTCTTAAAAATAAATATTAATTCCTTTCGTACTAAAATATTTTATTAAATCAAAGATAGAAACCAACCTGGCTTACACCGGTTTGAACTCAGATCATGTAAGAATAAAAAGTCGAACAGACTTAATATTTAAACTTCTACATTTAAATATGAATCTTAATCCAACATCGAGGTCGCAAACTTTTTTATCGATAAGAACTCTCCAAAAAAATTACGCTGTTATCCCTAAAGTAACTTAATTTTTTAATCACTAATAATGGATCACTTAATCATAAATAAATGACAAAAATTATTAAAAGTTATTTAAATTTTAATATCACCCCAATAAAATTATTTAATAAATTTATAACAAAAAAAACCAAAATAAATTAAAAATTATTAAATAATTAAGATTTATAGGGTCTTCTCGTCTTTTGATCATATTTTAGCTTTTTAACTAAAAAATAAAATTCTATATAAATTTTAAATGAAACAGCTTATATCTCGTCCAACCATTCATTCCAGCCTTCAATTAAAAGACTAATGATTATGCTACCTTTGCACAGTTAATATACTGCGGCCTTTTAAAATTTTTCAATGGGCAGGTTAAACTTTAAATAAAATACAAAAAGAGATGTTTTTGTTAAACAGGCGAATACAAATTTTGCCGAATTCTTTATTTAAACTTTTCAATTATATAAATCAAAACATATAAATATACTAATTTTATCATTATTATTTTACAAATCAAATTATAAAAAATATTTTAATAAATAATTAAAATATACTAAATATTTAATAAAAAAAAATAAATTATAACAAACTTTTTAATAATTGCTAATTCTAACCATATAATTAATTTAAATATATAGAATTTATAATAATTTATTTTATAGCTTATCCCATAAAATATTAAATTAACTATTTATTTAAATTTATATAAATAAATTAAGTAATTATTAATTCCAAATTAAATTTATTTCTTAAAAAACTAGATACCATTTCAAACGAAAAATATTTCATTTCTAAAATTTTCTTAAAAATAATATTGTTACATTAACTTTTATAATTTTTAACTCTTAATAAATCCAGAAAAATATTTAAATAAATATTTTTTATATAATATATAAATTCTGATACATAAAGTACAATAATTAAAATTTCTTTAGTACAAAAATTTTTAAATATATTTTAATATTATTTTATAATATTAATTCATTATAATAAAAAATATTTTTTCAATAAACTTTACTAAAAAATTAAAATTTAAAATGATTTGCACAAAAATCTTTTCAATGTAAATGAAATACTTTACTATTAAGCTTTAAATTGTCATTCTAGATACACTTTACAGTACATCTACTATGTTACGACTTATCTTATTTTTAAGTAAGAGCGACGGGCGATATGTATATATTTTAGAGCTAAATTCAATTTATTTATCTATATAAATTTACTTCAAAATCCACTTTCAATAAATTTTTCATATTTATATCCATAAAAATATATTTAATATAACTCATTTCTACTTAAATATAAGCTACACCTTGATCTGAAATAAAATTATTGATAAATTTAAGAAAATTAATATTCTTTTGAAATATTCTGCTAACGACGGTATGTAAACTGATTACAAATTGAAGTAAGGTCCAACGTGGATTGTCAATTATAGGACAAGTTCCTCTGAATAGACTAAAATACTGCCAAATTTTTTAAGTTTCAAGAACATAACTTTTACTACCTAAAAGTTTAAATTTTACATTTTTAATAATAGGGCATCTAATCCTAGCTTATATCAAAAATTTTTTAACTTCAATTGGATTTACATAAACTTCAAATTAAATTATAATTTTACCTAATAAATTAATTTTAAATTTTATTTGAATAATTTAACTAACTTTAAAATAAAACATTTTTATTATTTGTTTAACCGCAACTGCTGGCACAAATTTTGTTAATATTATAATTATAACTAAGTCTTAATTTCTTAAATTATTAATATCAATAATTGCTTTTAAATAAATAAAATAAATTTTTTAAATTAATTAATAATCACACAAAAATTTATATGTACAATTAATTTTAAACAATCTTGTAAGCTAAAATTAAACTTTATAATAATTTACAAAAA
>NC_051848.1:98367865-98375900 GCF_002237135.1 Teleopsis dalmanni
ATTACAGGTTTTTTGTTGCACTTGCAACTGAAAATGGGTAAGCTACTTTCCTCCATCCCTGCAATATAAAACATGTAAAGTATATCGTTTTGTAAGTTCGGATATTTCAAATTCTATAAAAGAGTATATAAAAAAAACGTGACTTATTTTGTGTTCTAAGATCACATATTCCTATATATGTAAATACGTAAATTTAATACTTATTATAATTGGTGGGTTGTGATGCTTCAACTTTTTGAATTTCGCGCAGTTTAGGTTTTCTTCAACTACACGCGGGAAATAAAATATTAGAGATATTTCGAATTTTTGAAAACCTTATGTGAAACGTATCCCCAAAATGATTGATACACATACTTATAGATGGTTTGGATCGTCTTAAGATTTAAAGGTTTTTAATAAAGAAAATTTTTTTATTAGAGGTTTTTTGTTGCACTTGCAACTGAAAATGGGTAAGCTACTTTCCTCCATCCCTGCAATATAAAACATGTAAAGTATATCGTTTTGTAAGTTCGGATATTTCAAATTCTATAAAAGAGTATATAAAAAAACGTGACTTATTTTGTGTTCTAAGATCACATATTCCTATATATGTAAATACGTAAATTTAATACTTATTATAATTGGTGGGTTGTGATGCTTCAACCCTTTGAATTTCCCGCAGTTTAGGTTTTCTTCAACTAAACGCGGGAAATAAAATATTAGAGATATTTCGAATTTTTGAAAACCTTACGTGAAACGTATCCCCAAAATGATTGATACACACACTTATAGATGGTTTGGATCGTCTCAAGATTTAAAGGTTTTTAATAAAGAAAATTTTTTTATTACAGGTTTTTTGTTGCACTTGCAACTGAAAATGGGTAAGCTACTTTCCTCCATCCCTGCAATATAAAACATGTAAAGTATATCGTTTTGTAAGTTCGGATATTTCAAATTCTATAAAAGAGTATATAAAAAAACGTGACTTATTTTGTGTTCTAAGATCACATATTCCTATATATGTAAATACGTAAATTTAATACTTATTATAATTGGTGGGTTGTGATGCTTCAACCCTTTGAATTTCCCGCAGTTTAGGTTTTCTTCAACTAAACGTGGGAAATAAAATATTAGAGATATTTCGAATTTTTGGAAACCTTATGTGAAACGTATCCCCAAAATGATTGATACACATACTTATAGATGGTTTGGATCGTCTTAAGATTTAGGTTTGTTATAAAGAAATTTTTTTATTAAGATTTTTTGTTGCACTTGCAACTGAAAATGGGTAAGCTACTTTCCTCCATCCCTGCAATATAAAACATGTAAAGTATATCGTTTTGTAAGTTCGGATATTTCAAATTCTATAAAAGAGTATATAAAAAAAACGTGACTTATTTTGTGTTCTAAGATCACATATTCCTATATATGTAAATACGTAAATTTAATACTTATTATAATTGGTGGGTTGTGATGCTTCAACTTTTTGAATTTCGCGCAGTTTAGGTTTTCTTCAACTACACGCGGGAAATAAAATATTAGAGATATTTCGAATTTTTGAAAACCTTATGTGAAACGTATCCCCAAAATGATTGATACACATACTTATAGATGGTTTGGATCGTCTTAAGATTTAAAGGTTTTTAATAAAGAAAATTTTTTTATTACAGGTTTTTTGTTGCACTTGCAACTGAAAATGGGTAAGCTACTTTCCTCCATCCCTGCAATATAAAACATGTAAAGTATATCGTTTTGTAAGTTCGGATATTTCAAATTCTATAAAAGAGTATATAAAAAAAACGTGACTTATTTTGTGTTCTAAGATCACATATTCCTATATATGTAAATACGTAAATTTAATACTTATTATAATTGGTGGGTTGTGATGCTTCAACCCTTTGAATTTCCCGCAGTTTAGGTTTTCTTCAACTAAACGTGGGAAATAAAATATTAGAGATATTTCGAATTTTTGAAAACCTTACGTGAAACGTATCCCCAAAATGATTGATACACATACTTATAGATGGTTTGGATCGTCTCAAGATTTAAAGGTTTTTAATAAAGAAAATTTTTTATTACAGGTTTTTTGTTGCACTTGCAACTGAAAATGGGTAAGCTACTTTCCTCCATCCCTGCAATATAAAACATGTAAAGTATATCGTTTTGTAAGTTCGGATATTTCAAATTCTATAAAAGAGTATATAAAAAAAACGTGACTTATTTTGTGTTCTAAGATCACATATTCCTATATATGTAAATACGTAAATTTAATACTTATTATAATTGGTGGGTTGTGATGCTTCAACTTTTTGAATTTCGCGCAGTTTAGGTTTTCTTCAACTACACGCGGGAAATAAAATATTAGAGATATTTCGAATTTTTGAAAACCTTATGTGAAACGTATCCCCAAAATGATTGATACACATACTTATAGATGGTTTGGATCGTCTTAAGATTTAAAGGTTTTTAATAAAGAAAATTTTTTTATTAGAGGTTTTTTGTTGCACTTGCAACTGAAAATGGGTAAGCTACTTTCCTCCATCCCTGCAATATAAAACATGTAAAGTATATCGTTTTGTAAGTTCGGATATTTCAAATTCTATAAAAGAGTATATAAAAAAACGTGACTTATTTTGTGTTCTAAGATCACATATTCCTATATATGTAAATACGTAAATTTAATACTTATTATAATTGGTGGGTTGTGATGCTTCAACTTTTTGAATTTCGCGCAGTTTAGGTTTTCTTCAACTACACGCGGGAAATAAAATATTAGAGATATTTCGAATTTTTGAAAACCTTATGTGAAACGTATCCCCAAAATGATTGATACACATACTTATAGATGGTTTGGATCGTCTTAAGATTTAAAGGTTTTTAATAAAGAAAATTTTTTTATTACAGGTTTTTTGTTGCACTTGCAACTGAAAATGGGTAAGCTACTTTCCTCCATCCCTGCAATATAAAACATGTAAAGTATATCGTTTTGTAAGTTCGGATATTTCAAATTCTATAAAAGAGTATATAAAAAAACGTGACTTATTTTGTGTTCTAAGATCACATATTCCTATATATGTAAATACGTAAATTTAATACTTATTATAATTGGTGGGTTGTGATGCTTCAACCCTTTGAATTTCCCGCAGTTTAGGTTTTCTTCAACTAAACGTGGGAAATAAAATATTAGAGATATTTCGAATTTTTGGAAACCTTATGTGAAACGTATCCCCAAAATGATTGATACACATACTTATAGATGGTTTGGATCGTCTTAAGATTTAAAGGTTTTTAATAAAGAAAATTTTTTTATTAGAGGTTTTTTGTTGCACTTGCAACTGAAAATGGGTAAGCTACTTTCCTCCATCCCTGCAATATAAAACATGTAAAGTATATCGTTTTGTAAGTTCGGATATTTCAAATTCTATAAAAGAGTATATAAAAAAAACGTGACTTATTTTGTGTTCTAAGATCACATATTCCTATATATGTAAATACGTAAATTTAATACTTATTATAATTGGTGGGTTGTGATGCTTCAACCCTTTGAATTTCCCGCAGTTTAGGTTTTCTTCAACTACACGCGGGAAATAAAATATTAGAGATATTTCGAATTTTTGAAAACCTTATGTGAAACGTATCCCCAAAATGATTGATACACATACTTATAGATGGTTTGGATCGTCTTAAGATTTAAAGGTTTTTAATAAAGAAAATTTTTTTATTACAGGTTTTTTGTTGCACTTGCAACTGAAAATGGGTAAGCTACTTTCCTCCATCCCTGCAATATAAAACATGTAAAGTATATCGTTTTGTAAGTTCGGATATTTCAAATTCTATAAAAGAGTATATAAAAAAAACGTGACTTATTTTGTGTTCTAAGATCACATATTCCTATATATGTAAATACGTAAATTTAATACTTATTATAATTGGTGGGTTGTGATGCTTCAACCCTTTGAATTTCCCGCAGTTTAGGTTTTCTTCAACTAAACGTGGGAAATAAAATATTAGAGATATTTCGAATTTTTGGAAACCTTACGTGAAACGTATCCCCAAAATGATTGATACACATACTTATAGATGGTTTGGATCGTCTCAAGATTTAAAGGTTTTTAATAAAGAAAATTTTTTTATTACAGGTTTTTTGTTGCACTTGCAACTGAAAATGGGTAAGCTACTTTCCTCCATCCCTGCAATATAAAACATGTAAAGTATATCGTTTTGTAAGTTCGGATATTTCAAATTCTATAAAAGAGTATATAAAAAAAACGTGACTTATTTTGTGTTCTAAGATCACATATTCCTATATATGTAAATACGTAAATTTAATACTTATTATAATTGGTGGGTTGTGATGCTTCAACTTTTTGAATTTCGCGCAGTTTAGGTTTTCTTCAACTACACGCGGGAAATAAAATATTAGAGATATTTCGAATTTTTGAAAACCTTATGTGAAACGTATCCCCAAAATGATTGATACACATACTTATAGATGGTTTGGATCGTCTTAAGATTTAAAGGTTTTTAATAAAGAAAATTTTTTTATTAGAGGTTTTTTGTTGCACTTGCAACTGAAAATGGGTAAGCTACTTTCCTCCATCCCTGCAATATAAAACATGTAAAGTATATCGTTTTGTAAGTTCGGATATTTCAAATTCTATAAAAGAGTATATAAAAAAACGTGACTTATTTTGTGTTCTAAGATCACATATTCCTATATATGTAAATACGTAAATTTAATACTTATTATAATTGGTGGGTTGTGATGCTTCAACTTTTTGAATTTCGCGCAGTTTAGGTTTTCTTCAACTACACGCGGGAAATAAAATATTAGAGATATTTCGAATTTTTGAAAACCTTATGTGAAACGTATCCCCAAAATGATTGATACACATACTTATAGATGGTTTGGATCGTCTTAAGATTTAAAGGTTTTTAATAAAGAAAATTTTTTTATTACAGGTTTTTTGTTGCACTTGCAACTGAAAATGGGTAAGCTACTTTCCTCCATCCCTGCAATATAAAACATGTAAAGTATATCGTTTTGTAAGTTCGGATATTTCAAATTCTATAAAAGAGTATATAAAAAAACGTGACTTATTTTGTGTTCTAAGATCACATATTCCTATATATGTAAATACGTAAATTTAATACTTATTATAATTGGTGGGTTGTGATGCTTCAACCCTTTGAATTTCCCGCAGTTTAGGTTTTCTTCAACTAAACGTGGGAAATAAAATATTAGAGATATTTCGAATTTTTGGAAACCTTATGTGAAACGTATCCCCAAAATGATTGATACACATACTTATAGATGGTTTGGATCGTCTTAAGATTTAAAGGTTTTTAATAAAGAAAATTTTTTTATTAGAGGTTTTTTGTTGCACTTGCAACTGAAAATGGGTAAGCTACTTTCCTCCATCCCTGCAATATAAAACATGTAAAGTATATCGTTTTTGTAAGTTCGGATATTTCAAATTCTATAAAAGAGTATATAAAAAACGTGACTTATTTTGTGTTCTAAATCCAATATTCTATATATGTAAATACGTAAATTTAATACTGATTTAATGGTGGGTTCGTGATGCTTCAACTTTTTGAATTTCGCGCAGTTTAGGTTTTCTTCAACTAAACGTGGGAAATAAAATATTAGAGATATTTCGAATTTTTGAAAACCTTATGTGAAACGTATCCCCAAAATGATTGATACACATACTTATAGATGGTTTGGATCGTCTTAAGATTTAAAGGTTTTTAATAAAGAAAATTTTTTTATTACAGGTTTTTTTTGTTGCACTTGCAACTTAAAATGGGTAAGCTACTTTCCTCCATCCCTTCAATATAAAACATGTAAAGTATATCGTTTTGTAAGTTCGGATATTTCAAATTCTATAAAAGAGTATATAAAAAAAACGTGACTTATTTTGTGTTCTAAGATCACATATTCCTATATATGTAAATACGTAAATTTAATACTTATTATAATTGGTGGGTTGTGATGCTTCAACTTTTTGAATTTCGCGCAGTTTAGGTTTTCTTCAACTACACGCGGGAAATAAAATATTAGAGATATTTCGAATTTTTGAAAACCTTATGTGAAACGTATCCCCAAAATGATTGATACACATACTTATAGATGGTTTGGATCGTCTTAAGATTTAAAGGTTTTTAATAAAGAAAATTTTTTTATTAGAGGTTTTTTGTTGCACTTGCAACTGAAAATGGGTAAGCTACTTTCCTCCATCCCTGCAATATAAAACATGTAAAGTATATCGTTTTGTAAGTTCGGATATTTCAAATTCTATAAAAGAGTATATAAAAAAACGTGACTTATTTTGTGTTCTAAGATCACATATTCCTATATATGTAAATACGTAAATTTAATACTTATTATAATTGGTGGGTTGTGATGCTTCAACCCTTTGAATTTCCCGCAGTTTAGGTTTTCTTCAACTACACGCGGGAAATAAAATATTAGAGATATTTCGAATTTTTGAAAACCTTATGTGAAACGTATCCCCAAAATGATTGATACACATACTTATAGATGGTTTGGATCGTCTCAAGATTTAAAGGTTTTTAATAAAGAAAATTTTTTTATTACAGGTTTTTTGTTGCACTTGCAACTGAAAATGGGTAAGCTACTTTCCTCCATCCCTGCAATATAAAACATGTAAAGTATATCGTTTTGTAAGTTCGGATATTTCAAATTCTATAAAAGAGTATATAAAAAAACGTGACTTATTTTGTGTTCTAAGATCACATATTCCTATATATGTAAATACGTAAATTTAATACTTATTATAATTGGTGGGTTGTGATGCTTCAACCCTTTGAATTTCCCGCAGTTTAGGTTTTCTTCAACTAAACGTGGGAAATAAAATATTAGAGATATTTCGAATTTTTGGAAACCTTATGTGAAACGTATCCCCAAAATGATTGATACACATACTTATAGATGGTTTGGATCGTCTTAAGATTTAAAGGTTTTTAATAAAGAAAATTTTTTTTTAGGGTTTTTTGTGCACTTGCAACTGAAAATGGGAAGCTACTTTCCCTCCATCCCTGCAAATATAAACCATGCTAAAGTAGTAAGGGCATCGTTGTTGTAAGTTCGGATATTTCAAATTCTATAAAAGAGTATATAAAAAAAACGTGACTTATTTTGTGTTCTAAGATCACATATTCCTATATATGTAAATACGTAAATTTAATACTTATTATAATTGGTGGGTTGTGATGCTTCAACTTTTTGAATTTCGCGCAGTTTAGGTTTTCTTCAACTACACGCGGGAAATAAAATATTAGAGATATTTCGAATTTTTGAAAACCTTATGTGAAACGTATCCCCAAAATGATTGATACACATACTTATAGATGGTTTGGATCGTCTCAAGATTTAAAGGTTTTTAATAAAGAAAATTTTTTTATTAGAGGTTTTTTGTTGCACTTGCAACTGAAAATGGGTAAGCTACTTTCCTCCATCCCTGCAATATAAAACATGTAAAGTATATCGTTTTGTAAGTTCGGATATTTCAAATTCTATAAAAGAGTATATAAAAAAAACGTGACTTATTTTGTGTTCTAAGATCACATATTCCTATATATGTAAATACGTAAATTTAATACTTATTATAATTGGTGGGTTGTGATGCTTCAACCCTTTGAATTTCCCGCAGTTTAGGTTTTCTTCAACTAAACGTGGGAAATAAAATATTAGAGATATTTCGAATTTTTGGAAACCTTATGTGAAACGTATCCCCAAAATGATTGATACACATACTTATAGATGGTTTGGATCGTCTTAAGATTTAAAGGTTTTTAATAAAGAAAATTTTTTTATTACAGGTTTTTTGTTGCACTTGCAACTGAAAATGGGTAAGCTACTTTCCTCCATCCCTGCAATATAAAACATGTAAAGTATATCGTTTTGTAAGTTCGGATATTTCAAATTCTATAAAAGAGTATATAAAAAAACGTGACTTATTTTGTGTTCTAAGATCACATATTCCTATATATGTAAATACGTAAATTTAATACTTATTATAATTGGTGG
>NC_051848.1:98376000-98383393 GCF_002237135.1 Teleopsis dalmanni
AAGATCTTAAAAAAGCACTATCTGATGACAAAAACCGCTCTTTACAAGAATATCTCGAGTCACTTGGTCCACTTAAAGAAAACAACTATTCTCTGTGGAAGGCAACGAAGAAATTTAAAACGCCAATACAAAATGACCCACCGCTAAGAAAACCGGATGGTTCTTGGGCTCGCAATGACGAAGAAAAAGGTTGTATTTTAGCAGAACACCTAAAGGGTGTCTTTCAGCCAAACCCACAATTATCAGATTTCCAACCTAACATCGAATCTCCTTCTATTGTTGAAACTCCCCTTACGTTGTGTTTGGATAACGTCAAGGAGACTATTCGAACATTTGCAAATCCCAAAAAGGCACCTGGGTACGACAAAATTACGGGTAAAATGATACAACAATTGCCTGATTCAGCAATAACTTTTCTAACGGTGATATTTAACAGCATCCTCGCTTTTGGCTACTACCCGAAGCAATGGAAAGTTTCAGAAATAAAAATGATTCCAAAAGCAGGAAAGGACCTAACTTTGGCATCATCATATAGACCAATTAGTCTTTTGCCCCAGTTATCCAAAATCTTTGAGAAAATGCTCCTGTCATATATTATGCCAATAATAACTCAAAACAAAGTGATCCCAAACCATCAATTTGGATTTCGAACAGGACATGGCACTATTGAGCAAGTTCACAGAATTGCTAAAGAAATACATACTGCCTTTCAACACAAACAATACTGTTCCGCCGTTTTCTTGGACGTAGCCCAAGCTTTTGATAAGGTTTGGCACGAAGGTCTTATGTATAAAATAAAACGTTATCTTCCTGAAAATATGCATAAGCTATTGTATTCATATACATCATCTAGAAAATTTAGATTGAAATACAATACCTTTATTTCAAGAGAAATCGACATAATGGCTGGTGTTCCTCAAGGAAGCGTATTGGGGCCGTTTCTGTACATAATCTATACAGCTGATCTCCCACTACTCTCAAATCACACACTTGCTACTTTCGCGGACGACACTGCAATTCTTAGTTCTAACAGTGACCACATAAGGGCGTCCCAAAGTCTCTCGACTCACTTAAGTCTATTGGAGAAGTGGCTAGCAAAATGGCGCATAAAAGTAAACGAAACGAAAAGTGTGCATGTCACGTTTACTCTGCGAAAAGAAACGTGCCCCCCTGTTAAGTTGAATAACATCATTATACCTCAGTCACATGATGTAAAATATCTTGGCATTCATCTTGATAGAAGGCTGACTTGGACTAAGCACATTGAAAGCAAAAAATCTCAAATTAAATTAAAATCACAGCAGCTTCTTGGCTTATTAATAAAAACTCTAAGCTAACTCTGGAAAATAAAGTCCTGGTATACAATTCAATCTTAAAACCTATATGGTCCTATGGTATAGAACTCTGGAGTGCAGCATGTGCTTCTAATATCGAAAAAATACAGAGAGTTCAAAACAAATTACTTAGACAAATAACCGGTGCTCCTTGGTATCTCAAAAATGTACATATCCACAACGATCTTGGAATCCCAACTATTGCAGACGTCATTACAACATGCGGCCAAAAATATAAAGTGAAACTTCACCAGCATAGTAATCCAATGGCGCAACAGCTGCTTTCTGATACCACAATATCTAGACTTAAGCGAAAAAGCTTCGTACCACCTTAACGTAATTTTACTAAAAATGTTGATATAAATTTTGATAATAATAATCCATTTCATTTTATTATAAAGTTTAAACTCCTTTTTTGCACCTGCTAATTGCATTATGTTTAGTTTTTAAGATTTGATTACATAATTGTCAATTTCTTATCAGAAAGATACAATTAAAATAAAATAAAATAAAAAAAAAAAAAAAAAAACTTTGTGTTATTCTGCAACATATTTTTAAGATTTAGTAATGACCGTATTTAAACATTTTATTTGTTATTTATAATAGTACAAAATTATTTAATTGAAAAATAAATTTATGAAATTATGGATCATAAATAAATAAATACGTTGTTTTGTGTTTTCATAACAAATTTTAAATTGAAACACCTGAACAACACCTACGTTATAAACATAAAACATGGGATTGAGAATATTAAAATGGAACTCTTCTTAAAGAAGATTACTATTTCACAACACAATAACGTTTACAAGAAATTTATATACAAAAAAGTACACAAATTTTAGAAAGTGCTATTTAAAAACATTCAATGATGTAATGTACCACTAAATTTCCAAACAAACGTTTTTGCATACAATTAGCAACAAAATAGTTTTATTTAAAAGCTAGACGGATTCGAATAGCAAACAAAAGATAAGCACGAAATTAATTTAATTTATTATCAGTGGTCTTAGAAAATAATCGAATTTTTTTTTTTAATTAAATTATAGTCCGTATATAATTTGTTTGGACTGTAAGTGCCAGGCTTAGAATAGCAAAGGCTGCACAAATTTTCAGTACTGTAGTTCCAGGTTTTTTTGTCACTTTTGTATTTAATTAGTTTTTATTTAATTTTTTATTTAATTAACCAAGCACTTGGCTCGACACAGCGTTGTGTGGTCAGCCAAATTTCAATAAAATTAAATAAATTTTTGTTTATTCTTTCTTTCTTTGCTATTCGAAAACCCTCGAAATTTTAAATATAGCTTCTTTCTCACTATAAAGAAAGCGTAGCTTTTTCAGCAACACTAATACATACTTTAAAAAATATTCTTTTTTTTATGAAAAAAATGAATTTAATTTAATCTAGATAATATATGTATATTATGTATAATGTATATTGCCATTACTACTTCACTTAAATTTTTCTCAATTCAATATGCATTTCGGGCATTACAAAGCCTTATCAAAACAATACTAAGCTTCCATAGAATGGATAACACTTCAATACACTTTAATTAAAATTTATTTTCCTATAACTTAAGGAAACTGCACATCCGAAATGCATTGTTCTGACACCCAGAAATAATGCACTATATAAAAAAATAGTCAAACCTTACCTCCACTGCTGCCTCCACCAAAACTATTATCCTTCGTTGACGTTTGCGTTGATGATGTTGTGGCGGTGTTTTGAAGTTCGTCTTTCTCTCTTTCGTATTTATTTTCATCCATACTATTATTATTGCCCTTTGGAATACCATCCGGGCCGTTATCCATGTAACTGAAATTCAACAGCAGCAACGTTTTACGATAAATCAAACCCTGCAGCGATGTCTTAATACGAATTCCCGTCATATTGAGTATATGCGTCGAGGCCTGCGACAGTGCACCCTGCGCCAGTGCCGCCAACAACACAATCCATGCAATTGCCCACCCGTTCGACACTAAATCTAACCAACTTGGATAGTAAATTTTCACTTCAGCGCCATCGTAATAAATGTCATTTGCAATTTGATTGTTGCCATTGTCGCCAGGATTTGGTAGCCAAATCGATCCTGTTGCTCTTGTGGAAATGTGATTGCCGCTACTATTGTTACGTAAGCTGTCATTGTACAAATTTTTTAATCCTCTCAGGGTAATTGATAAATTATTATTGTTGCTGATGATGTGGTTGCTGATGTTGCCGGCTTTATTATTGTTGTTGTAGTTGTAAGCGGAATTGTAATTGCTGAGATTACTGGAATGCATTGTGAGGTTGTTGTTATTTAATTGCGGTAATGTGGGGTAATGTGCATTGTACATTACTTCAATATATTGAACGATTTGTTGTATGGCAAGTGGACCAATTAACGAAAACAAATCACCAAAAAGTTTAAGTATTCCACCCAAGCTAAACATACGCCAACTATATTTTAAGTAACAATACCACAAGGATGGTGGTCGGTCATTATTTTTCTAGAATATATATATCATTTAATTACTTACGATTGAATATTATTATTGCATTCAGTACTTACCACTTTGGCTGTCTTATAAATTAACAAAAATTGATCGTAATGAGCTCTGGCACTATCCTCAAGGCGCATCTCACCTAAATCTTCTAATTCTAGTGGTTCCTTATAGCCAAACCACAGCAACGGATTAAGCCACCAGAATACAGTTTTTGAATAAAATGTTGCTAATGTGTGTTTATAACCAATTTTCTCGTAGTCCTCAAAATAATCAGGTTTGAAGCGCTGGAATTAAAAAAAGAAGCGTCAATAACTATATAATAAACGCTACAAGAAAGTAATACAAACGACTGAATATACTTACAACATAATACAACATTATATAAAATGCCAAATGCTTAATCACATACAAATACTAGATTGGTCAATTAATTCAAGAAACGAGATCGATTCATATATAGTAAAACATAAATTATTACGCGGTTTTTATTTCTGATCTTTTATAACAATATTGCCGATTGTCATTATTATTATTGTATTTATTGTATAATTTTTCTTTATAATGGTTCTGCTATAAAAATGGAACATCGTGTATTTTGTTTAGTTTTCCCTGAAGATGACGAAGATAGTCGAAGATAGTCGAAATATTGGAAGAATTATTTTTAATAAAGTATAAACGATTTTAAATATAAATAATAAATTAGTGTCTTTTTTATTTCTATTTAAATTTGACCAATTAGCCCGATAACAAATTATTATAATATTGCCGATCTAAAAAATTCATTCTTTGTTTACAAACCATTCTTACAAAAACACTGAAACACAATAGAACCACATATCGAAATAGTGAATGTATTATGTAAATCTATACCCAATTCGTTTCTGTTTGAAAGTAATCGTTAAAGTATTGAAAACCATCCAAATGTAGAATGTCCAAAACTGCATTAACGCAAGATATCGTAGAGAATATTGTTCTGGAAAATCGTCGATTAAAGGACATAGATTTAGTATAAGTTCTGTCAATTATTTAAGCATTATGAGTATAAGTTTGACTTTTCAAAAAGTTGTGTGAACAAAACAAAAAAAACCCTTCGAAATGAACTTTATCAGCAACATCTCTTAATTCTCTTAAATCTCTTTTAATTCATTTAAAGTTTGCTAAATCAAATTCTATTATACTAGATAAAGATAAGGTTGAGAAGGCACGAATAATTACAAAATATCAACACTTCAACTTACAGACATTTATTTTCAGTTGAGATGCGCGCAAACGGCTACTTCCTTTATAACTTCATCTGCTTTGATCTAAGGATCAAACAATTTTTCCATTGTTATCTCCGTCTGACTGATGAATTAATCTCCTAGACAATTTTAACTTGTCAAACTCATCTGTATTTCTAGACAAAGACATAAAAACTGATTAATGGATTCCTTCTCTTCTTCGTCATGGTACCTCCTACACAATTATTTTGCTTCAGTAAGCACACAAGCCATAGTTTTGAGGTAACCCATTCGAGAACGAGATTTCTCGTTCTTTTCCTACTTTTTTAAACACTATTGTTCTAGCGCCCTCATATTTTATTCTGTTATACTAAATTATTTGAATTAAACAAACATCAGATGAACATCATTAGATGATCACAGATCCTTTGCATAAATCCTTTGCATTTCTTCAATAGCCATTTTCTCGTGAAGTGTTTACCCTTGTGTTCACCCTTCTCTATGCAGTTAAGTTTAAGCTTAAACTGCTAAATTTATTTAACCCACTACATTTAATTTGCAATGGATATTATTTTCTGCTTTTGATTTTGATCATTTCCAAAGTTTTTACTTGGATTTGATTGCTGATAGTTTGGTTAGTTGAAACCCCTAAGCCAAACTTTTTTCTTTCGCAACACCACGACGCTTGCAGTTTGATTTTGTGGTAGAAAAACTGCTATCGACCCTTCAAAAACACTTCTCATAAATTGAGTTTAGATTTTATTAGTATTTTTTGTAAATTTGTATCTAACGCTCCAACACTTGAGAATACGAGTAGCAGTGCCACAAAATACCGCAATCATTTTTATATGGCATACGAGCATAAACCCACAAAATTTTCGAGTAGAAAAATACGGAAAGTACGGAAAGTACGGAAAAAAATTATGAGAAAGGCAACAAATAATAAAACAAATTTTGAAAACGAATCAAAACAGTGAAAATCTGCAGTATAAGTTGCGAGAACCCTTTCCATGTCATGTGCTCCGAGCAGCAAGTGAAAGCGAAAGGAAAGTGGGATTCGAAATTGCAATTTAGTAACACTTTTGCACGATTTTCTGCAAGAATGATGTGGCGAACAAGTGAGCAATTTATAACAGGAAACAGCTGGTGCCATTTTTAAATTCAAATAGAAAGCCGTTACAGTATAAATATTCAAGATGTAGACACTTCTTTGCAAATTGGGTTGAACAAACGGAAAAAATATCAAAAAAACCTCGAAATAACTCAAAACGAAGTGCGGAGCTTTGACAAGTTGTGCGCTTATATTTGCAAACGTTTTGGTGAAGTCCTTATGCAATAAGAACAAGCACAGATACTGCAGTAACAGCAACTACGAGTACAAGAGCAACAACGGCTGCAATTGCAGTTGCAGTTGCAGTTACATTTATAGGAGCAGTAACAGTAACAGAAGCAACATAAATATGGATCCTTTACATAAATTCCATGAAAAATTGTAATGAGAAATAATAAATGTTGCAATAATGGGCATAAAAGAATGAGTAGAGAGGAAGTAGGGAAAGCCAAATACATTAAGGATATACACAGAATTTATTTATTACTTGTTCACTGAAACCATATTTCTACGATTTTCTCTTATATTTTATATTATATTTTCGTTTTATACTTCAGTTGCCATTCTGAACTTAACTAAGAGGTTAATTGTATTTCTTTAATATATAATTGTATTGTAATGACATAAGCAAGCCAAATCAGTATTGAACGCATACAAATACAAAGTCGTGGTTCTCAGTTCATTCAACTACAATTGACAAAATTTAATAATAAATATAAATAAATAATTAATATAAGTAAATAATTAATATAAATAAATAAGTAGTATAAATAAATAGTTAATATAAATAAATAAATAATATGAATAAAATATTAATATACATAAATAATTAATATTAATAAATAATTAACATAAATAAATAATTAATATAAATAAATAATTAATATAAATAAAAAATTAATAAAAATAAAAAATTAATATAAATAAATAATTAATATAAATAAATAATTAATATAAACAAATAATTAATATAAATAAATAATTAATATAAACAAATAGATAATATAAATAAATTATTTAATATAAATAAATAATAAATAAAAATAAATAATTAATATGAGTAAATAATTAATATAAATAAATAATTAATATAAATAAATAATTAATATAAATAAATAATTAATATAAATAAATGATTAATACAAATAAATAATTAATATAAATAAATAATTAATATAAATAAATAATATAAATAATAGTATATAATATACAGAATAGTATATAATATATGTATATAA
>NC_051848.1:98383493-98393390 GCF_002237135.1 Teleopsis dalmanni
ATATACATAACTATCAACTGTATTAATAGAGTATTTGTTTCTTGTTTTTCGTTAGTTAAATTTAATTTAGATGATAATTAAATATTATTAAGTGCTATTACTGTGCACCCACTGTACCCGCAAGATGCGACCCTTGATTTCTAAGATATCTTTTATAGATTATATTAGCAGAATAACAAACTCGAATCGGAGATATTATTCATGTTCCATACTCTATATTCATTACTTATAAAAATAAAGAAAGCATTGAAGATTAAAACGTGAACTAACACAGCACATTATGCATAACATATAACTATTAACTGTAGTAATAGAGTATTTGCACAATATACATAACTATTAACTGTATTAATAGAGTATATGTTTCTTGTTTTTCGTTAGTTAAATTTAATTTAGATGATATTTAAATATTATTAAGTGCTATTACTGTGCACCCACTGTACCCGCAAGATGTGACCATTGATTTCTAGGATATCTTTTATAGATTATATTAGCAGAATAAATAACTCGAATCGGAGACATTGTTCATGTTCCATGTTCCATATTCATTACTTATAAAAATAAAGAAAGCATTGAAGATTAAAACGTGAACTAACACAGTACATTATGCATAACACATAACTATTAACTGTAGTAATAGAGAATTTGCACAATATACATAACTATTAACTGTATTAATAGAGTATATGTTTCTTGTTTTTCGTTAGTTAAATTTAATTTAGATGATAATTAAATATTATTAAGTGCTATTACTGTGTACCCACTGTACCCGCAAGATACGACCATTGATTCGTACGATATCTTCTATAGATTATATATCTTTTATAGATTATATTAGCAGAATAATAAACTCGAATCGGAGACATTATTCATGTTCCATGTTCCATATTCATTACTTATAAAAATAAAGAAAGCATTGAAGTTTAAAACGTGAACTAACACAGCACATCATGCATAACACATAACTATTAACTGTAGTAATAGAGTATTTGCACAATATAGTTAACTATCAACTGTATTAATAGAGTATATGTTTCTTGTTTTTCGTTAGTTAAATTTAATTTAGATGATATTTATTTATTATTAAGTGCTGTTACTGTGCACCCACTGTACCCGCAAGATGCGACCATTGATTTCTAGGATATCTTTTATAGATTATATTAGCAGAATAACTAACTCGAATCGGAGAAATTATTCATGTTCCATGTTCCATATTCATTACTTATAAAAATAAAGCAAGCATTGAAGATTAAAACGTGAACTAACACAGCACGTTATGCATAACACATAACTATTACCTGTAGTAATAGAGTATTTGCACTATATACATAACTATTAACTGTATTAATAGAGTATTTGTTTCTAGTTTTCGTTAGTTAAATTTAATTTAGATGATAATTAAATATTATTAAGTGCTATTACTGTGCACCCACTGTACCCGCAAGATGCGACCATTGATTTCTAGGATATCTTTTATAGATTATATTAGCAGAATAATAAACTCCAATCGGAGACATTGTTCATGTTCCATGTTCCATATTCATTACTTATAAAAATAAAGAAAGCATTGAAGATTAAAACGTGAACTAACACAGCACATTATGCATAACACATAACTATTAACTGTAGTAATAGAGTATTTGCACAATATACATAACTATTACCTGTATTAATAGAGTATATGTTTCTAGTTTTCGTTAGTAAAATTTAATTTAGATGATATTTAAATATTATTAAGTGCTATTACTGTGCACCCCCTGTACCCGCAAGATGCGACCCTTGATTTCTATGATATCTTTTATAGATTATATTATCAGAATAACAAACTCGAATCGGAGATATTATTCATGTTCCATACTCCATATTCATTACATATAAAAATAAAGCAAGCATTGAAGATTAAAACGTGAACTAACACAGCACATTATGCATAACACATAACTATTACCTGTATTAATAGAGTATATGTTTCTAGTTTTCGTTAGTTAAATTTAATTTAGATGATATTTAAATATTATTAAGTGCTATTACTGTGCACCCACTGTACCCGCGAGATGCGACCCTTGATTTCTATGATATCTTTTATAGATTATATTAGCAGAATAACAAACTCCAATCGGAGATATTATTCATGTTCCATACTCTATATTCATTACTTATAAAAATAAAGAAAGCATTGAAGATTAAAACGTGAACTAACACAGCACATTATGCATAACATATAACTATTAACTGTATTAATAGAGTATTTGCACAATATACATAACTATTACCTGTATTAATAGAGTATATGTTTCTAGTTTTCGTTAGTTAAATTTAATTTAGATGATATTTAAATATTATTAAGTGCTATTACTGTGCACCCACTGTACCCGCAAGATGCGACCCTTGATTTCTATGATATCTTTTATAGATTATATTAGCAGAATAACAAACTCGAATCGGAGATATTATTCATGTTCCATACTCTATATTCATCACTTATAAAAATAAAGCAAGCATTGAAGATTAAAACGTGAACTAACACAGCACATTATGCATAACACATAACTATTAACTGTATTAATAGAGTATATGTTTCTAGTTTTCGTTAGTAAAATTTAATTTAGATGATAATTAAATATTATTAAGTGCTATTACTGTGCACCCACTGTACCCGTAAGATGCGACCCTTGATTTCTATGATAACCTTTATAGATTATATTAGCAGAATAACAAACTCGAATCGGAGATATTATTCATGTTCCATACTCCATATTCATTACTTATAAAAATAAAGAAGGCATTGAAGAGTAAAACGTGAACTAACACAGCACATTATGCATAACACATAACTATTAACTGTAGTAATAGAGTATTTGCACAATATACATAACTATTAACTGTATTAATAGAGTATATGTTTCTAGTTTTTGTTAGCAAAATTTAATTTAGATGATAATTAAATATTATTAAGAGCTACTACTGTGTACCCACTGTACCCGCAAGATGCGACCCTTGATTTCTAAGATAACCTTTATAGATTATATTATCAGAATAACAAACTCGAATCGGAGATATTATTCATATTCCATACTCCATATGCATTACTTATAAAAATAAAGAAAGCATTGAAGATTAAAACGTGAACTAACACAGCACATTATGCATAACACATAACTATTAACTGTAGTAATAGAGTATTTGCACAATATACATAACTATTAACTGTATTAATAGAGTATATGTTTCTAGTTTTCGTTAGTAAAATTTAAATTAGATGATATTTAAATATTATTAAGTGCTACTACTGTGTACCCACTGTACCCGTAAGATGCGACCCTTGATTTTTAAGACAACCTTTATAGATTATATTATCAGAATAACAAACACGAATCGGAGATATTATTCATGTTCCATACTCCATACGCATTACTTATAAAAATAAAGCAAGCATTGAAGATTAAAACGTGAACTAACACAGCACATTATGCATAACACATAACTACTAACTGTATTAATAGAGCATTTGCACTATATACATAACTATTAACTGTATTAATAGAGTATTTGTTTCTAGTTTTTCGTTAAATAAATTTAATTTGGATGATATTTAAATATTATTAAGTGCTATTACTGTGCACCCAATGTACCCGTAAGATGCGATCATTGATTACTACGATATCTTTTAAAGATTATATATATTTTATAGATTATATTAGCAGAATAACAAACTCGAATCGGAGATATTATTCATGTTCCATACTCCATATGCATTACTTGTAAATATAAAGCAAACATTGAAGATTAAAACGTGAACTAACACAGCACATTATGCATAACACATAACTATTAACTGTATTAATAGAGTATTTGCACAATATACATAACTATTAACTGTATTAATAGAGTATATGTTTCTAGTTTTCGTTAGTAAAATTTAATTTAGATGATAATTAATTATTATTAAGTGCTTTGTACACCCACTGTACCCATAAGATGCGATCATTGATTACTACGATATCTTTTATAGATTATATTAGCAGAATAACAAACTCGAATCGGAGATATTATTCATATTCCATACTCCATACGCATTACTTATAAAAATAAAGCAAGCATTGAAGATTAAAACGTGAACTAACACAGCACATTATGCATAACACATAACTACTAACTGTATTAATAGAGCATTTGCACTATATACATAACTATTAACTGTATTAATAGAGTATTTGTTTCTAGTTTTTCGTTAAATAAATTTAATTTGGATGGTATTTAGATATTATTAAGTGCTATTACTGTGCACCCAATGTACCCGTAAGATGCGATCATTGATTACTACGATATCTTTTAAAGATTATATATATTTTATAGATTATATTAGCAGAATAACAAACTCGAATCGGAGATATTATTCATGTTCCATACTCCATATGCATTACTTGTAAATATAAAGCAAACATTGAAGATTAAAACGTGAACTAACACAGCACATTATGCATAACACATAACTACTAACTGTTATTAATAGAGCATTTGCACTATATACATAACTATTAACTGTAGTAATAGAGTATTTGTTTCTAGTTTTCGTTAGTAAAATTTAATTTAGATGATATTTAAATATTATTAAGTGCTATTACTGTGCACCCAATGTACCCGCAAGATGCGACCCCTGATTTCTATGATAACCTTTATAGATTATATTAGCAGAATAAAAAACTCCAATCGGAGACATTATTCATGTTCCATACTCCATATTCATTACTTATAAAAATAAAGAAAGCAGTGAAGATTAAAACGTGAACTAACACAGCACATTATGCATAACACATAACTACTAACTGTATTAATAGAGTATTTTCACTATATACATAACTATTAACTGTAGTAATAGAGTATTTGTTTCTAGTTTTTCGTTAAATAAATTTAATTTGGATGATATTTAAATATTATTAAGTGCTATTACTGTGCACCCAATGTACCCGTAAGATGCGATCATTGATTACTACGATATCTATTAAAGATTATATATCTTTTATAGATTATATTAGCAGAATAATAAACTCCAATCGGAGATATTGTTAAGGTCCCTACTCCATATTCATTACATATAAAAATAAAGCAAGCATTGAAGATTAAAACGTGAACTAACACAGCACATTATGCATAACACATAACTATTAACTGTATTAATAGAGTATTTGCACAATATACATAACTATTACCTGTATGAATAGAGTATATGTTTCTAGTTTTCGTTCGTTAAATTTAATTTAGATGATATTTAAATATTATTAAGTGCTATTACTGTGCACCCACTGTACCCGTAAGATGCGACCCTTGATTTTTAAGATAACCTTTATAGATTATATTATCAGAATAACAAACACGAATCGGAGATATTATTCATGTTCCATACTCCATATTCATTACTTATAAAAATAAAGAAAGCATTGAAGATTAAAACGTGAACTAACACAGCACATTATGCATAACACATAACTATTAACTGTATTAATAGAGTATTTGCACAATATACATAACTATTAACTGTATTAATAGAGTATATGTTTCTAGTTTTCGTTAGTAAAATTTAATTTAGATGATATTTAAATATTATTAAGTGCTACTACTGTGTACCCACTGTACCCGTAAGATGCGACCCTTGATTTCTAAGATAACCTTTGTGAGGACCAAATTTAATTTATAAATTTGAACCCCACTAACCAAGTTATTAATAGAGTCAGACAATTGATTTGTGGTACAAAATAGCAGTTTGCTTCCTCCAAATGTTTCTTTCGCTCGCAATAGTAAAATTTGTGGTGCTAAATAGCACTTTGCTTCCGTCAAATGTTTCTTCCCACTCGCAATAGTAAAATTTGTGGTGCTAAATAGCACTTTGCTTCCCTCAAATGTTTCTTTCCACTCGTTTCCACTTGGCCATTGCTGATGGAAAGCCGAATGGCGAGTCAACGGCAGTGGATTAGGAGTGTGTTAGGGACAACAGTGGGAGCTCGGACTAGTTGGTCTGGACACATGACGATTCGTCTGGCCATTGCTGACGGTCACCATGTGGATGGACGGACAAGTCTGGGTGGAGTGCTAATGGGTGAGCTACCTCCTGTCTGGCTATAGCTGGCATAAGGCAGCCCAACCAGTCACCTGAACCACCATCTGGCCCAAGCTGATGGAGGAGCGGATGACGAGCCACCAACACTGTTGGGAGACGTGCAGAAGGTACGAGCGTTTGGCAATTGCTGACGAGCGTGCTCAGGCATAGCACCAGTGGCAGGGACCTTCGCCTGGCTATAGCTGGCGAGAGTACGCATCGTTTCACCATTTCACTATTTAATTCAGATTTTCCGGCTTGTCCAACGCTATTTGTGATTCAACACTGTTTCAGATTACACCTTACCGACTCTCCGGCTGGTCAAGTATACTCAGCAAATACAACATTTCATCAATTCAACGATTGCTATTTGTGATTCAACACTGCTTCAGATTACACCTTACCGACTCTCCGGCTGGTCAAGTATACTCAGCAAATACAACATTTCATCAATTCAACGATTGCTATTTGTGATTCAACACTGCTTCAGATTACACCTTACCGACTCTCCGGCTGGTCAAGTATACTCAGCAAATACAACATTTCATCAATTCAACGATTGCTATTTGTGATTCAACACTGCTTCAGATTACACCTTACCGACTCTCCGGCTGGTCAAGTATACTCAGCAAATACAACATTTCATCAATTCAACGATTGCTATTTGTGATTCAACACTGTTACAGGCTGCACCTTACCGACTCTCCGGCTGGTCAAGTACTCTCATCGAATACAACATTTCATCAATTCAACGATTGCTATTTGTGAGTTCTGGTATAAATTTATAAAATCGCTCATCTATTTAATAAAGACAGACATAAAAAAAGATGACGGAAACACAGTGTTCCTTTTCTTCTTGCAAATATCTGTTAACGTACCCTGATACTCGCTGAGTTGATACCCGGCTATAGACAGGGCGCCGTGATAAAGAGGTGGTTAACCCTTTATAGATTATATTATCAGAATAACAAACACGAATCGGAGATATTATTCATGTTCCATACTCCATATTCATTACTTATAAAAATAAAGAAAGCATTGAAGATTAAAACGTGAACTAACACAGCACATTATGCATAACACATAACTATTAACTGTATTAATAGAGTATATGTTTCTAGTTTTCGTTAGTAAAATTTAATTTAGATGATAATTAAATATTATTAAGTGCTTTGTACACCCACTGTACCCATAAGATGCGTTCATTGATTACTACGATATCTTTTAAAGATTATATTATCAGAATAACAAATTCGAATCGGAGATATTATTCATATTCCATACTCCATATGCATTACTTATAAAAATAAAGCAAGCATTGAAGATTAAAACGTGAACTAACACAGCACATTATGCATAACACATAACTATTAACTGTATTAATAGAGTATTTGCACAATACATAACTATTAACTGTATTAATAGAGTATATGTTTCTAGTTTTCGTTAGTAAAATTTAATTTAGATGATAATTAAATATTATTAAGTGCTATTACTGTGCACCCACTGTACCCGTAAGATGCGACCCTTGATTTCTATGATAACCTTTATAGATTATATTAGCAGAATAACAAACTCGAATCGGAGATATTATTCATGTTCCATACTCCATATTCATTACTTATAAAAATAAAGAAGGCATTGAAGAGTAAAACGTGAACTAACACAGCACATTATGCATAACACATAACTATTAACTGTAGTAATAGAGTATTTGCACAATATACATAACTATTAACTGTATTAATAGAGTATATGTTTCTAGTTTTTGTTAGCAAAATTTAATTTAGATGATAATTAAATATTATTAAGAGCTACTACTGTGTACCCACTGTACCCGCAAGATGCGACCCTTGATTTCTAAGATAACCTTTATAGATTATATTATCAGAATAACAAACTCGAATCGGAGATATTATTCATATTCCATACTCCATATGCATTACTTATAAAAATAAAGAAAGCATTGAAGATTAAAACGTGAACTAACACAGCACATTATGCATAACACATAACTATTAACTGTAGTAATAGAGTATTTGCACAATATACATAACTATTAACTGTATTAATAGAGTATATGTTTCTAGTTTTCGTTAGTAAAATTTAAATTAGATGATATTTAAATATTATTAAGTGCTACTACTGTGTACCCACTGTACCCGTAAGATGCGACCCTTGATTTTTAAGACAACCTTTATAGATTATATTATCAGAATAACAAACACGAATCGGAGATATTATTCATGTTCCATACTCCATACGCATTACTTATAAAAATAAAGCAAGCATTGAAGATTAAAACGTGAACTAACACAGCACATTATGCATAACACATAACTACTAACTGTATTAATAGAGCATTTGCACTATATACATAACTATTAACTGTATTAATAGAGTATTTGTTTCTAGTTTTTCGTTAAATAAATTTAATTTGGATGATATTTAAATATTATTAAGTGCTATTACTGTGCACCCAATGTACCCGTAAGATGCGATCATTGATTACTACGATATCTTTTAAAGATTATATATATTTTATAGATTATATTAGCAGAATAACAAACTCGAATCGGAGATATTATTCATGTTCCATACTCCATATGCATTACTTGTAAATATAAAGCAAACATTGAAGATTAAAACGTGAACTAACACAGCACATTATGCATAACACATAACTATTAACTGTATTAATAGAGTATTTGCACAATATACATAACTATTAACTGTATTAATAGAGTATATGTTTCTAGTTTTCGTTAGTAAAATTTAATTTAGATGATAATTAATTATTATTAAGTGCTTTGTACACCCACTGTACCCATAAGATGCGATCATTGATTACTACGATATCTTTTATAGATTATATTAGCAGAATAACAAACTCGAATCGGAGATATTATTCATATTCCATACTCCATACGCATTACTTATAAAAATAAAGCAAGCATTGAAGATTAAAACGTGAACTAACACAGCACATTATGCATAACACATAACTACTAACTGTATTAATAGAGCATTTGCACTATATACATAACTATTAACTGTATTAATAGAGTATTTGTTTCTAGTTTTTCGTTAAATAAATTTAATTTGGATGGTATTTAGATATTATTAAGTGCTATTACTGTGCACCCAATGTACCCGTAAGATGCGATCATTGATTACTACGATATCTTTTAAAGATTATATATATTTTATAGATTATATTAGCAGAATAACAAACTCGAATCGGAGATATTATTCATGTTCCATACTCCATATGCATTACTTGTAAATATAAAGCAAACATTGAAGATTAAAACGTGAACTAACACAGCACATTATGCATAACACATAACTACTAACTGTTATTAATAGAGCATTTGCACTATATACATAACTATTAACTGTAGTAATAGAGTATTTGTTTCTAGTTTTCGTTAGTAAAATTTAATTTAGATGATATTTAAATATTATTAAGTGCTATTACTGTGCACCCAATGTACCCGCAAGATGCGACCCCTGATTTCTATGATAACCTTTATAGATTATATTAGCAGAATAAAAAACTCCAATCGGAGACATTATTCATGTTCCATACTCCATATTCATTACTTATAAAAATAAAGAAAGCAGTGAAGATTAAAACGTGAACTAACACAGCACATTATGCATAACACATAACTACTAACTGTATTAATAGAGTATTTTCACTATATACATAACTATTAACTGTAGTAATAGAGTATTTGTTTCTAGTTTTTCGTTAAATAAATTTAATTTGGATGATATTTAAATATTATTAAGTGCTA
>NC_051848.1:98393490-98409584 GCF_002237135.1 Teleopsis dalmanni
ATTTCAAAATAAACAAATACTTTTGTATGTTTAAATAAAAATCTAGTGCTTCAGCTTAGTGTGCCTAACGCGTCCACGCAGCTGACCTACTTTAGCTGGACTGAGGTTTGAATATCAGAGCAATGCAAATACTGTTATGATTGCTGTAAAGGGGTTCGCTTTGTTGATCAATATTATATTTCATTTTTTTCACTTGTTGTTGTGATTTTATTTAATTGCTGTTGTTGTAGTGCTGTTGAGTTATTTTATTGAATCATATATATATATATGTATGTATGTATGTGCACTACATTAAATACATGTATTAATTTCGCATTTCTTTAACAGAGACTAAGTTTTTGTTGTTGTTTTTGTTTTTGTTTTTTGCTTGCTATTTTTTTTTAATTTTGTTTTTGTGCTGACTGTTGTTGCTGCACAAAATTATTTGAATTCATTTCGGAGGTTTTCGTTAGTTTTCGTTTGTTTTCGGCTAATGTTATTATGACTGTTGTTTATATTTTGTTTTAGTTGTAATGCTTAAACTAGCGTTACTTAACTGCTTAACTGATATGCGATTAGCTTCACTTACACTTGTTGTTCGTCTTGTTCGTGTTGCTGTTGTTGTTGTTGCTGTTATTATTGTTGTTGCTGTTATTATTGTTATTTCTGTTAAATTATAATTGTTGTTGCTCATTGCAGTAATTGACGTGCATTGCTTTTGTTTTCATTGCAAAAATTTTTTTAGCAATCAGCTGTGAGCGCACATGTGCTGTTAAACGTTTGTACACATTATTTGCCTTACACATTAAAACCGCTTTACATTCTGTTATTGTTGCTATTCATTGAATCATTCATTTATTCACGCGGGCTTTTTGTGTTTGATTTAAAAAAGTAAAAAAGAAGAAAAAACTATTTCAACATTTATTTAAAATTAAATTAAAAATTATAGTTTTTAAATGCAATCTAAAGTTGCACATAATGTTTTTTTTTTTCAAATTTTTTTAATTCGTATAATTATTTTTGTTTATTTTTGTCTTAACAAAAAAAAAACTACTAAATGATTAATAACTTATTTGTTGCGGTATTAGCATTGTTTAATTATTATTATTTTTTTTTTCATTTTTCGAAATGTGTTAATTTATAAACATTTTAAACTTTTACTCTTGCGGAACCGGCAAAATTTGTTCCATAAATAAATAAGCTAAATATAATTTTAGTTTTATTTTATATTTTAAAAAACATTTTTCGTTTTTTGTTTTTCAAATTTTAGCAAACTTTTTAAAATTATTTAAAATTTTTTCAAATAATATATTGAAGCGCATATATTTTTCATTTCAACACATTTCTTTCGCGACAAGTTTCAAATGCTGAACTATTTGGCGGCGTTGTTTAAGCGCAAATAGTCAAACAAAAACTAGCTTTGCTAAATGCTGTACGAGCTTTCGCATACCTGTTGCTGTGCTTTCGCCACTCACACTTTTCATACATATATATATGTGTGTGTGTGTATGTGTATGTGTAAAATCTTAAGTAAACTGTGTACAGCAGTTAAACGCAATTGTGTAGCGACTCAAATAAAACAAGAAAGCAAGAACAACAACAACATTGCTTATGGCAATGCAACAACAATTTAAGACAAGTTTATTTTTGTATTGTGATCATATCACGACTGTTGTTGTTGTTGCTGTTGCTGTTGCTGTTTGAGCTCAGTTTTGCTACCAAATTTGATGCTAAATAATGATTTAATGAACTTTTTAAATGATGGATAATTTAAATTGCTAACACTACAAACAACTTCAGAGCGAAGAAAGTGATATACTTGTCTATCACGCATTCAAAAACAAGAAAAAAAAAATAGCGTTTATTGCAAAGGCTGATGAGCTTCAAAAACATTTGATGATCATCAACTATACTTAGTTATCTATCAAGATTTGGCACTAAATAGTTTTTAAATGGGGTACGGCAGGTGTTGGTAACATAGTTATCTTGATGAAGAGGTCCCATGACAACAAGTGGTATCAGAATATGTCCATTACAGGTGTTAACTATGGCAAGCTATATTCTGATAATGCACTGGTGTTGATAGAAAAAAGGCCTGTTTTATGATGAAATCAAATGTAGTGTGACCGGTAAAGGTCATTAAGTTTTCTTAATGAAAAGGTTCCATGGTGAGTAGTCGTATCACAATGGATCTGTAGCATTTAAATAAATTAATCAATTGAACTGATTGCCACAGACTTAACCTAACTGAACCTACTAAGAAAAAGAGGAATGTAGTGGTATCACAATGGACCTATAGGTTCTAAGAGAATTGATTAATTGGACTAACTGTTATAGCCTTAACCTTATTAATCTATTTTAAGAAAAAATTAGAGGAATCTATTAATGGTCACATTTGCTTATTATTAATGAGTTATCATTTATAAGAAGCAAATATATTTTCGTGGTTAATTCTAGATATTTTAATGAGATTCTTAAAAATATATAAGAAGTGTTATAAATAGGTTCTTCTTATAATTTTTTTTGCTTAAGTGATTTCACCTAATATAGCAACTTCAGTGTCAAACTATTTGATCGTTAACCGGGATATCATTCATGATAATGAACAAAATTTTTTGATAATTTTTAAATTCAAAATCGTTTTTCTTTCACAAATAAGTTCTTTTGAACTCCTAGAAGAAGCATAGGTCCACTTTCCTTTCATAGGCAAATGCAATTTTCCTATTTTCCTAAAAGTAAGACTCGCATGGTGTTAAATCATTTGAATACTAGGGGCGGTTTAAATTGTCGATAGAGGTAAATACCAATAAATGGACACCCTGTAAATGCGTATCTTCAAAAAATTTTGTTTACTTTCGAACAAATCTTTTATAAGTTGGTCTTTTTTATACTATTACAGTAAATATTTTGAGTTTTTCTTAGATATTTATTGAAACTATATGAAGCTAAATTAAGATAGAGAGATGATCAATAGAGCGTTTCCATTTAAAGTAGAGCACTACGGATTTTAGATTTTTTGCAACCGTAGCCGTATAGGTATGGATAAGTTTGTAAAAGAAAAGTGCAATATATATAAACAGAAGTCAATATAGTGTGTTTTAATTATGATAGTAAAGCAATAATAAGTGAATACGTAATACATATATTTGTATTAGTGTTTTTTATTAACTACATAAAAATTAATATTAAAAATTGAATTTTAAGTAATTAATTAATATTAATTTAATATATCAATAATAGTCACACATGTAAAATTATTTTTAGTAATAAAAGGGGAAGAAACTGTCGCATTGTTTGGAATAGATATGAACAGTTTTTGCAGGAGTAGTCGAAGAATAATTATGTTAGTTTACGCAGAGATGGGGAGCATAATGTCTAGTCATTATAGATATGCGTTGATATAAACATTTATAAATAATTAGATAATTAATTGATTTATCTATTTCAGGAAGGCAGAGACGTATGAACTTCATCAAAAAGATTTTTAAATCAGAACACCAAGTAGAAGAAAGTGCAAGTATGTTATGTATACTATAAATATTTAGTATATTATTTATTATATATATTATATTATTATTTAATAATGAATTTAAATATTTCTTTGTATAATTGGCATGCCATACTAATTCTGTTCAAAATTCCAAAAATTTTCATACTAAACTAAACGAATATAAAAATTTGTTAAGCTATTTTTGTTAGTCGAAAAAAACAAATTATATATTAAAAAGTTTTTTGTTGTATTTAAATAATGAAAAATGCTATATTAATATATATATTTTGTATATAATATTGTGTATATATTTATAAAATCTCGAAAAAATTTTTTAATAGTTGATATTGAATTAGTTTCAATAAAAATAATTTAAAAGTTATGTAGCAAATGTTAGAATTAATCCACCTTCGAGAATGTAAACAATCAAGATTGAAAAAATAAGTTTCCTTAAATCCGTAGTGTGAACGTTACTTAAGTTCGACTTTATTGGTCAAATAAACTATCAACAGAAAAGCAAATGCATTTTATAATGCTAAGTTTTATTCTTCAATATTTTTTTTATACATATAATATTTTTATACAAATTAATTTTTTTATGTGTTATTAAATTAGTTAGACATTTATAACGATTGACATTTTAATTTAACAAGTACTGCCAGGTACTTTAATTTTTTATTTATAATATGTTTACACTTCACAATTAACAGACTTTAATTAGCGATAATTGCACAAAAAAAGTGTTTATACTATAGCAGCTAAAAGAAATAATAGCAAAACAAAGTTAAATATTAATTATATATTTATAATGTGTAAATATTAAATTTGCAACGCTATTAAAAATTATAATTTACTTTATATAAATTTAGAAAGAGATAATTTTTCTGATCAGTTCGACTTTAAATTGAGTTAATCTTATTTGTCTGTTTGTTAGCATATTAATCCATATATTTATCTGTCGTTTTGTGGGTAATATTTTTTTTCAACAAATACTTTTTGAGAATTAATAATAAATTATATGTGAGAATAGAATGAGAATAGAGGAAGTAAAAGTATCTTTTTCTATAGCTGTCATATATATTAAATTAAATGATGATAGAATATTTTTAATAATTATTGTAATGTAGATTAATTGTATATGTGTATGTATGTACAGAGATACAGGTGTAATTAACTTTAATTTTTTTTTATAATAACTTGACTGAGCTGGTTTTGTTAAATAAATGAATCTGCACATTGAACGAAAATATTTTATGCGAACTTCGCGGTTTTGTTTTGAAACGCTGCCAGCGAACTTTGACCACATTTTGAAGTTGCTGTATAGCTCCAATGTCATGCTAAATTATTTACTGTTAACAATGTCAAGTTTAATTTTTTATAAACTATTAGCTACGTTTTATAATTTGCATAACTCTAAAAATATTCACATTTGTTTTTAACTACTTTAAATATTTCAAGTGATACGCGAAGAGTAAAACTTGGTAACCGCTTTGATTTTATAACTATAAAAATAAAATTATTTGACAATGCCTATAATCATTTTGAATGAATTAATCCTAACAGCTTCTATATCCAGGTTAGCTTAATTTTAATAGCTAATTATTATTATAAAGCCATATTCCATCAGGAACATAGACTATTTATATAATATCGGCAGGTACTTCTGCTTAATGCTAAATATCTTAATACGTTAAATGATTTATTAGTTTCATTCCGGATTGTTTTTCTCCAGGTGGTACGAGACCTACCGGATCTTCTATTGCCTTGAGGATTCCATTGCAGGGCAGCATGACAGACCTTTTCGTATGATTTTCTTAATATGTACCCGAGCCAGTTGTATTTTCGTCGTTTCATTTGCATGTTGATGTTTTCTTGTTTTGTGAGTTGTCACCACATGGGGCTACCTAATTCTCAATATATTTCGCAGACATCTATTGGTTAAAGACTCAAGCAAGCGGCAAGTTTCATTGCTCACCAGCCATGTTTTAGGGCTATACAGCAGAATTGATTTGACACATGCATTATATACATTGATCTTAGTCTTCGGAGATAATTTGCTTGAGCTCCAAATGTTACGGAGACTTATAAGTGCAGATCTTGCCTTGTTAATTCTGCTTCGTATGTTAATGGCTGCGCCTCTCGTTGTATTTATTGTACTCCCAAGGTAGTAGAAATTTATAACGGTTTCAATATTGGTGTTACTGATTGTGAAAGTTATTAGCTAAACTGTTCAATTACCATAAAAACTCTTTAAATTATAGTTACGGTTCTATTGGTCTTTATTAGTTAATGAATTGAACTTTGGAGTTTCTTTGGGTATGGGCATGGACCGACTACGATCTATATGTAGACCTAAAAAGAATACTCCATGAAAAGAGTTTGGCTTCTATAAAGAAGTGATTGCCAAAACTTAGCTCTATTCATTTTATTTATTTATTATAATTAAATACAAAATATGAAATCTTATAACTAAGATAGGAAATACGAGCGTTAACTGTCAGGACTTTTACTTCCGATATTATAAATTAAATTTCATTAACTTGATTACAGGCTTTAATATATTTATAAATCACAACGTATATTTTCAATAGTAATTGCCTTAAGTATGAGATCTCGGGATGGTGTGCTATTACAAAATGGTCGATGGATGGTGTACTATTACAAAATTGATGATTGATCGCCACTCTAAAGATATTAATGAAAAAGCTTTGAATGTCCCATACGCAAAATGTGACATTGCTGACGAGTGCATGATTGTGGGTATATTGCTTTTAATCCACTGGTATTAATCGAATTGTAGCGATGGTTGCTCACTGACCATTCCATAGTCCTTTCGTCTTCCAGATATTTGTTTATAAATTTTAAAATGAACTTTGTTTATTTCGTTCCCATCAAATACACAAGTATGGTTGGTTGCGTATTTCGCTTTGGCCTAAGTTCGCTTAACTTCTTACGGTATGTACCGACTAACTGAGTTTTTACTTTTTCTATATTGGTATGTCTCCTAGTAAATGTTTTATTTGGTAACATGTCAATAATTTATAATAAGATTTATAAAAACTATTTATAAAAACTATTTTATTTTGTATATTTTAAAAAAAATTTTAAAATTATTTTGCAATTCTAGAGCCAACAATCATTCAGAATATGTTTACTAACACATGGAAAAATAAATCAATGCTAATGATATTGTTCTGAAAGCCACAAAACGATTTTCGTTTTAGAACAAATATGGATGGCCTGTATGGAAATGTGACTATTTAATTTATTAACAAAGTAATTGCGACAAAATCGAGCCTCATAGTCTCACGGTGTAACACGATGTAAAGAATATTTAGCAGTTATTGTGAGTACATCTATATATACTGATTTACCCAGCAATATACAATAAATATACAATAATATACAATAAATATACAATAAAAAAAATGTTATTTATAACCAGCTATTTGAATGACGTTATACTATATTAAAAATCGCCTACTATACAAAGGCCCTGTATATAAAAAATATTAAAAATATTGCAATTAAGGTACTCAAACCTTGAATGTATGGATGATCAAAATGTTTCTGATGCGTCATACTGGTATTAATTCAAATGTAAGCCCGCAGATAATTAAGATCAGATAAGAAATAATGGGGTCAATTGTACAATAGGTACTATCTTACAACAATAATTAGTGCCTTTTGATGGGGTGTTCATGTCTGTATGTATTCGAAATCAATATTTATTCTATTGCATTATAATCGATGATATATATACACATATGGTTGTAAGATTTTACAAGTCTTTCTTTTTCTAATTATGAAATTCTGAATTTTGTTGATCGCAACTTCCCCCCTCGGTTATTAATGATTTTGAATTAGTTAATTGCTTTATTGTTCATATGAAATAATTTTATTGGCATCTTATGTCATTCGGTAATTATAGTTTATTGAATGAATAATGCAAATCAATTAGTAAAAAAATGGGCAAAGTTTAATTTTCTTTGTTTAAATTGTTTATTGCTATTGTTTATATTTGGCTCTGACGCTACTTGATTATTGTTGATTTAATCACTCGTAATCAATTGTATTTCAAATTTTTTGTAAATTGAGTTTGTAATGTATTTTTATATTTAAATAAAATATATATTATATAATATATAATATAAATATAATATAACAAATATAAAATAGAATATATATAATAATAATATACATTATTTAAGCTTATTTAAGTATATATCAGACACCAAGGAATATACCATTTAGGCTATTTGTAGGTGGTGCATACCAGAGATCGACATGAATGCATTCAAAAGCCAATGTGAAACACACTACCTAAACGCGAATCATGTGTGCACACTAAACAGTATACACACGAAGCGAATGAAATGCACTATTCGCACAGTTTAATGTAGTGCACTGCCGTGCTTCGTAAAAGGCAACGAGCCTTTGTGAATGGCAACGAATGATATTCACTACTACTATGTGCTATGCGTCACAAATAATGATGCTTAAGAAATTACCTGAATTAAGTTTTATGCGTAGTAATTCTTTAAGAAATTTTAGGATTTCCGAAGGGTTTGCAATAAAAATATATAAATGTGCAAATTGTCTAGGAAAATCACTTTACAAAGTATATTTTTTTATTATATGTGTTTCTATTTTATATCTTTCAATGGAAAATATGAAAAAGCGGAAATTAAATTTTCCTAACCTGTAGAATTGATTTGATTTTATGGAGGCAATAAAGAATTAAAATATTATTTAAAATTCTTTATTTAATGATATTTTTCATGTTAAATATTAAATGTCAGTGTAAATCTCTTTCAATGTGTGAATACATAAGTACACAAAATTGATTGAGACGTAATTTCCTCTCCGTAGTTTTTTGCTAATAATATCAAATTTTTCTAAAACTACAACTATCTCAGTCAAAATAAGTAAGCTGATATTTGCTATTTTCTGCGTTTGATTACTCTCGGTGAGTAATTCATAAATTTTAGCCTTATTATTTAAACTAGATTTGAACAAACATAAATTCGAGTTCCAACGTGTCGCACAATAGTTTTTAAATGAAACTATTAGCATACGCTACAGGTTTGAGTTCTTAAAGTATTTTACTAATTTTTAACTATGCTCAAATATAGGCAATAGTCCTTCTAACTTCTTAAAAGCTGAGTGTAATAAATTATTGAAGAAATTATTGGCACAATTTAGGCGAATATTATTTTTTAAAGCCTTTACTATATTCAAACCCCTATGAGTAACAAATACAACGATAGCGGAATTTTTTATTCCAAAATCTTCTAAAAGTTAGTGTATTTTGTTAAAAACATTTTAACAAACATTTTTATGCGTACATCGTTTAAAATTCATGCATTTGGTCCCAAAAGTCAATTCTTTTAGGTGATCGTCTTTCTTGAAATAGATTGTTTTCCATTGTATTTAAATATTTTATTGTATTTATTACAAAATACAATTCCTGCAATTATGAAAACATCCTTTTTTTCAATTAAATCAAAAATATCCCTCATTTTGCTTTTATTGTTTTGTTTTCTTAAAACATAAACAAAATAAATAAAACGATTTTTATGTAGCTCATTTGTAAAAAAGGCATTTTAAGAATTTTTGTAGCGAAATCAAACAAAAACAATATTGTTTACCACACTAATATTTCGTTGCATAGTAAAAAGCAGTAGTGTGTTGCATGATGCAGTACAACACAATAGGCTGTACGAGCTACAACACTGCACTGCATTAACGAACGAAAAAGCACGACATTGCACGATTCGCAGTTGGTGTAAGCAAGCAAAGATTCAAGAAACGCAGCGAATGTTGTTGTTGGCACTATAACGTGAGCCATTCGCTGTACATCTCTGGTGCATACATCATAGATACAAACAAACAAACATAAAACATACATAATACCTACATACATAATACAATACTACATACTCACATAAATAAATTTCAATAACTAACTAAATTTATGTTGTTGTTTTTTATTTCTATTGAACTCCTACAAAAATTCATTGGGCTATTTGTAGGTAGTGCATACATACATACATACAAACATACATACATACAAACATGCATACATACATACGAACATACAAACATACATACATACATACTTACATAAATAAATTACAATAACTTAACTAAAATTTTTGTTGTTGTCTTTTTATTTCTATTTGAACTCTTACAAAAAAATTCATTTAGGCTATTTGTAGGTGGTGCATACATACATACATACATCCATACATCCATACAAACATGCATACATACATACATACATACAAACATACATACATACATACATACATACATACATACATACATACATACATACATACATACATACATACATACATACATACAAACATACTTACATAAATAAATTTCAATAACTTAACTAAAATTTTTGTTGTTGTCTTTTCATTTCTATTTGAACTCTTACAAAAAAATTCATTTGTTTTAAAATTTTATGTTCGATTAATTATCTTCATAACGTAATAAATTTTAAGTCTTTATTACTTACAGAATTGGCAATATGGTCATTCAAAAAAAAGGCCAAAAAAATATTGTTATACTAAAAAAAAAGCGCATAACAAAAATGTTGACCAAATCGGGGGTGATAACGTCAAAATTCGCTCCGCTTGTAAACCCATATAACCTTTATAAAGTATGACACAATTGAACTAACACCGGCTTTTAACTAATTTAATCTTTGAGCTGATGATATACATAGTGTTCGTGCATATATTTATTAATGACATCTGATTTTAACATATATAAGCGCTATATTTGAATCCTTATCCAGGATGGAAAAATTTAAACGTATCATTCTGATAACATTATATTTTGGCGGTAAACTATAAGAGATTATTGGTAGAGCAGTCAAACATGTTCATATGAATAAATGTTTAATACCATATATCGGAATAAAACATGTTGTAACTATCAGTGGTCAAAAAAATATTGGATCGAAAAGTTTAGGTTCGAATTGAATATTATCCGTAATCCTACCATTGTCTATATTGCTAAAATGTTTTTTAAATTGTTTGATATCTCATATAAAATAAAGAAATCAATCTAATCATTTAAAATTATAATTGGAACAACAAAAAATAAAATCAGATGTTGATACGATTGGTGAGGGTGTTGACCGACTTAAATCTACAATTTGAACTTATATCAATACATATTGAAATGCATAATAAAATGAAATATTTTATATATTAATGAAAAAAGTTAATCAATGATAAGCAACTAAAAATTGCATACTAATTAATCAGTAAAAATAATAAATAGAAAAAAAGGTTGAACTCGTAGTCACGCTATTAAAAAAAAATTAACTAAATAATATAATGCATATATGTTTATATATATATATGTTGTTTACAGGAAAATAATTTTAAAAATAAATTTATTATATGATTACACTGTAAAATAAAATTAGTCATTAAAAGTTCCTCTTTTTTTAATTGCCAATATTAACTGATTTCGAATTTATCACAATAGACCGTCTGAGTTACGATACATAGTACTTTCTTCATAAAGTTTTTGTTGAGTTGCATTACCTAATGCTATTTGTCTAAAAGGACCTAGAGATTAGGTCTATTAAATTAGTTACCAGTCATGAAAAATAACCTGCAATAGTCACAGAACAGAATTATTATTTCAAAATAACACATTATTTTTAATTGATACACATTGATGCTGTGATATCATGCGACAAATCCGCGTTATGAGATTGAAGGAATTCTAATCATTAGTTCCACCAGCATATATAAAATATTGCACGATTATATAGCCGTGAGAAAGATTTGTTCTCGTTGGAAGATCTATCATTTGAAGTAATTTCAAAAAGATACTTATGTCGATTGGTGCACCGTGCACACATATGCTCAAGAAGTTAAATGGCAGCGCTTTAAAAGACATGCCATATACGAGTATAAGATTGTAACAGGTCACGAATCATGGATATATGCGTATGAGCCATAAATCATTAAACGTAAACAACATTCGACTGTATAGGTTTTTCAAGTTGAACCAAATCCAACAAAAGTAGTCCGCGCTCGAAGCACTTCGAAACAGATAGTTCGGAAAAACTGATCATGTAACAACTATACCATTACAGGAACGTAAAACGATCAATTTCGAATGGTACGAGTATACAACCATTTGTTTATCGGAAGTCTTCAATGAAATACGGAAAACAAACAAGCGCCGTTGGATCATTCTACATCTCGATCAAGACAATGCAAGTACTCATACATCTCGTCTAACAACCCACTATTTAAATATTTAAAAAAAAACGATTTAATAGGTCATCCGCGGTACTAATTTCGGTTCCAGTTTTCCACCCAATAACTGCTTTGTGTCCCTGAACTTCAAGAATAAATTGCATGGACAACGATTTTTGTCGGCGAAAGAAGCCATTGTTGCATTTAAAAACCATGTTTTGAATGCATCTGAAGAAGATTATAAAAAATGCTTTGACAAATGGTTCGAATGTATGCAAAAATGAATTAATCATTAAAGAGAATATTTTAATAAAGCAATTTTCAACGACAAGTTAGTATTTTTTCATTATTAGGTTCAAAATATGAATAGTGAATAGTGAACATCGTAAAAGTACCCTACAAAAAACCCTACTTAAATGATTCTTTCATAGACTCTGCTTGACTTTATGATACAGATTTATATTATTTATGAAATATTTAACTATGTATCTTCCATTTTCAAGGGAAATAGCTACCATAAAATAATATATATATTATATATATATATATTATAATATAATTATATTATTATATATTATAATTATATAATTATATTATAATATAATATATATTCTTTTTAAGTATATTACATTGTAATTATCAATACTATGAACCATGGCTCAGATGGTCTAATGTGTAAATTGAAGAGTCTTTGAAGTCATCCTAACTGATTGCTTACGTTTTGATTTTTAGTAACATATAAAATTTTATATGTATTTGATTATTTTTAAGCATATAAAAAATATTATAATTATCAAGTGTGGACTATTACGAACCATGATTTTTGTGTAAAAGGAAGTCATCGTAGACTGTTTTTAAGCTTTTGTAAGTGTGGCAGCCTTGTTCATATCTTAAGTGGAGTAAAGAGTCTATTACTCCACTTAAGATAGAGAGTGAAGAGGGAAAGTATTAGTAGGATATGTTCTTCTTTTGATAATATAATATAAAGATAATACAAACTATGCAATTCTGATAGATTTTTGTTTATCTAAAAAAATTTTTTTTGTTTTTTTTGTGATAATGAAACATTATTTAATATTGAAGAAATGTGTTAACTTAGAAAAAATATATGATGGAATATTAAGTTTTTTTTACTGAGTAAAGAGTGTATTTAAATTAAAGTTTTAAATAATAATAATAAAAGTTATAATTATATTTATATTTAGTTAAATATGAATGTTAGTTCTAATTATATATAATTACGTGAATTAAATTAAATTTACTTAATGAACCTTATTATTATTTTTCATTAAAGACTATTAAGTTAAATAAAATTTTTTTATGATATTAATTTTAATTGATTTTACTTTTTATAATTTAGAATATAATTTGGTTTTTTTAATGGTATTAAGTGTACAAGTTTGCATACTTTTAGGGTACGTTACCGGAACTTTAAAAAATGTCTACAAATCAATTATTTCCAAGGGTGCAATTGCTAATCTCCAGATTTCTTAACCTGATAGAATTGCTTGTTTCGTCGGTATTCGTTAAAGTGCTATACTTGAACTTATATTTAAAGCTTATTTTAATTTTTAATTAAATTTTGTTAATATGTTACTTAACAACCATTGCTAAGCTAAATTTGATTAGAATTTCTCACTTTTAAATGGAAAGTAATATATTTTTCTAAAATGAAAATCAATCAACAAAATAAATTAACAAACACTAACATCTTTATAAATTACAAAAAAAAAAATAAATAAATAAAAAATAAAATAGAACTAAAAAAACTAAAAATATATTGTTTAAAAAAAAAATTAATTAAAAATTGTTAAAAAAATTTAAAAAATATAATTTACTATTTTAATGGTCAAATTGTATTTATATATTTTTGAATGAGCTAATAGGTCACTTAATCAAATATTACAGCATTTTAAATGAGTTTTAAAAATATATTTTATAGTAACCAATATTTCGACTATAGTTTATAGAGTACGAATAAATATGTTTATAAATATAAGTGACAATAAAATATGTTTTTTGAAATGATTTTAAAAATTTGTATTATTTTTACAGTTGCCCAATTAGCGCTGAAAAACATATTCAATAAATTTATATAAATTTTATGTATTTTATAAATAATTTGTATATAAAATATTAATATTTATTTATTTATATATTTATATATAATTTCTTATAAGAAATCCATTTTGAAAGGAAAAGTGGTTAATAGCGAGGAAATTTGAAGCATCTTCGTCTGTCCATACTCAATTAATATCTATTATGAGTTGTTTTTGGGTGTGGTTTCGATTTTCCGGCCATAAGGACTTTCAAACGGATTTTAGGAAAGCAGCTAACTATTTCAATAATTTTTTCCACCAAGTAACTTGATATTGCTTACTTCTCGAGATATAGAAATAAAAGTTATTAAAAAAATTTGTTAAATTTGTTAAATTAACAAAATCGACATACATATATGCAATTTTCACAAGCAACGTGAAACAACTATTTCACTATTCCAAGAGAACTACTGTCTTGGAACCTCTTTATGAAATATACTAAGTTTCTATTAAATATAATCGTCACTTTCGTCTGAAAAATTTGACGTTAAATTACAACTTATATTCACAAAACAAAGTATGTAGTCATTTTATTTGTCTAATGTTAATATACTTGAAAAATGATTTTATTTTAGATTTTATAAAAAAATTTCTATAACAGAATTGATTTCAAAAATTTTGTCTCACAATTTAAAGCAACAAATTATACTCTACGTGTTCAGTACGTAGAGGCAGTTTCGTTAACAGTCTTATTTTTTGGTATTTATTTTACGAAAATGTCTGACACTGACAAAAATACATCTAATCAAAATTTGGAAGAAAATGTCGTCGAGAGCGGAGATCATGAGGAATTACCATGTGAACCACAGGATGGTGTAAAAACAGCAGAGGAATTTTCCACAATATGTAACGAGTTAACACAAAAACTAACAAAAGATTTGAGTTCATGTGAGGCGTTATGGGAGCTATTCATAAGCGCGACTAAAAGCTATGATAATATTAAGCCTATGTTACCATATCTGCCCAAGTTTGTTAAAAACCGTGAACATTTATTGGTATTGATTCAGAACACTCCGCATTTGCGTGAGATGCGTCGCGAATGGATAGAACCAGATGAATGTAGTGACAAATTATCTATACTGTTAGTTTATTGGGTCCTCTTTGAATTAAAAATGCCAACATTTGAAACACTAACTCGCCAAGAGGTTGATAAATTGGTCGCTACTTTAAAGGAAACTCGCACCGTTATTAAGCCCACGTACATCTTCAACGTAGACTATAATGAAAATTCTGAAGAACAATTATTTATAACCCGAAGCTCTCAATATCCAACTAAGTTTTGTTTTTTCGGTTGCCCTGCTAGCAATTTATTTGAAATTCTAATAAGAGGATTTAAAGTTTATAAGCACCAAAATAATAGCAACTATGGCATACCATTTAATAATCAGAGTTTACTTGTATTAAATGACACGCCCAGCACACCATGTTGGGGAAAGTGTTCATTCGGTGACTCCTTCCAGGCAGTCGCATTATGTGAATTTATAGAAAAGCCCGAGTATTATCTTGCCAGATATGATGAGCACAACTGTTGCCAAATACACGTACAACATCCGGATATGGTTCGTATTCGCTATGTCTTTTTTTATTGTGAAAATGCAAAGGCGCCCACCTCTAGTAAGAAAGATTGACTTCAATGTGTTTGACTGTCAAATATAATATTGTATAATTGGTTTCTTTCAAGACTCTGTATTCGATAAATCAGATTGTGTCACATATGTTTAGATCTTTTCATTCGTTGCTTTAAATATTTTTTCAAAATAAATTTGTGTAGATAAAACAGTTCGGTTTTTAAAGTGGTTTAGCTTAAGAAGGAATATATTTTATAGTTTAAAAGACTTTGAACTTTTATTAATATATTTATTTTGGAATAATATTACACCTAAAATGTTCAAGAGCTTACTTCTGAATCAAGAAACTGACTTTAGATTGCTCTAACTAGAACATTTTAGAAACACAAATCAATTTCTATGTGACGTGATATTATTTAAGATATGTTATTATATGATTTGAAATATGTAACATATGTCAACTCTACTATCCAGAAGCTACAACTTGTTCAAAGTTAGGGTCTCTAAAGACTCTTCAAAGTGCTATGGTACATCTCCTGACATGCTAAGAGACCCTAGAATAGACCCGGTTAATAAAATACATAAGGGACAGTACCCTGAAGTGAAAAATTTGCGAAAACTGACAAGCTGCCATACATAGCACTATCTAATCTCAGAGCAGTCACCAGCCGTACGGGGTGGTATGCGGATCTTTGATCAGTCATCGAATAATCAGTTAAGC
>NC_051848.1:98409684-98416490 GCF_002237135.1 Teleopsis dalmanni
GACATCTCTCCTGAATTAATTTTTTTTAATTATCGACCCCATTTAGTCTCTCGTCTAAAAATATCTGCTCTTACTTTCTCATGATCTAACAAGTATGTAAGAGATAAGATGACTAACCATAATGGATTGTGTGATAAAAGTCGAACAAGTGTCAGAAAATCATTCTAAAATATCTTCATAATTCATAACATAAGGAACTAACAGAAGAAATTGAAAAATAGTACTCAAACGTCAATGGAGGCCCTTGCATTAAACCCTCAAACGACCAGACCTCTCGCAGACTCGACAACTCTCACGTTACATTACTTATTTACAAAAGTTCTCTTGTCCTTGTGAAGTACACACTACATGGTTCGTAAAAAGAAATTTGGCATAACAAAAGGAATGATTTTTATTTTTGGTCTATGCTGGTCATACGAATCAGAGAAATAATAATAACTGTGGTTCCTACTACTTAATTGATCTTACACTCGAATTTGTGAAAATCAAGAACAGGCGAAGAAATTTGCAATCAATAGGTCACACACTTCGTAAATAAAGTAGAATGGATGTCTCTTAAATTGAACTCATAATGATTTATTAGATTTTATAGAGGCCAACAACATATTAATTTGATGATAATTTATTTACGCAGAATATCAGCAGTTTGGATCATAGTTAGGCCCAATCCTCTATGTTAAATATTATGCATTTGTTAGATCAGTGTTAAATATTTTTTCCGCGGGGTTTTTCTTAAAAAGAGTGGTGTTATAGCTAAATAGTATTTTACTTTTACCAGGACCGGCGACTAGTGTAGTTAATTCCTGAAAATAGAATTCTCGTAAGTAGTTAACTTTTTGTCTAAAAAGAATTATACAGCATTCTTAGATGGGATACAGTAGTTCAATAATGGACGCAGTATAACGAATACTGGGCTTACATTGGAGCGTACCAAATAAAACACAAATACATTCTAGTATACTTTCGTTTCTTCGTTTCTTTCACGATCTACAAACACTTCTACTAAAGGCACTCAATCCAATCCGTCAAATTACGGAAGTGTTGTGACAGACAAAAGCAGATTGAAAATACACCTTATTAAACTAAGATGGGTTTTTGCTCTTCTATACCATATTTTTGACTAAACTTAGCTCGATATTCAAAAGATTTGTATTATCTGCCAGTCTTTCCCTGCTTTTGCAGTTGTTTTTTGTCTAATAAGACTTTCAGAGAAAGGTCAGTAATCATCTAAGTTTTTAAATATTTTCACAGAAAACTTTCTCTATATAACATAATAACTACTTTCTCGCCATAATTCATATTTTTGAGAAGTTATTATATGGCGCATAGGGTATATAAAATGTTTCAAACTCGATAGAAAAATAGATTATTTCTGAAACATAATAATAAAAATAAACAAAAACTTTTCGGATATTAAAGTAAAACTGCAACCCAACATCCTTAAATAATTTCACTGCAACGCTGCATAGTTTGCCACTTCCTGTTTCATCCTTCCCAACCCTTTCCTTTCCAGTAAAGTTTTAAGCGCATTCTGACTTTTAATGTTTATTGAATTTTATTTCATTATTGTTTAAAATTTGTTTTAAAAAAATATGTTCACGAAAAGTATAAAATTTTTTATTCAGTTTTTTATGGTTTTCAACAAAAATTAACAAAGCTAACTTTGCTAATTTTATTTTGCATAAATTCTGCAAAAAATAAAACGCTTTCGACTCCATAAATTTTTCCACAATTATTTATTTATTTCATTTTATTTGAATTAAATAAATTAAATGATTAAAGAATTAATGGATTAAACAAAATTGAAAGGCTTAACTCAAAATAGAAACAACTAAATAAACATTATAGATTCTCTGGGTACCGGGACATACTGGCATACGCGGAAACGAATATGGAGACAAAGTAGTCAGGTAGCAAACAGCCACACCGATAATGGGTTTGAAATCTTTCTGTGAATTAAGACATAGTACCCTCCTTTCTGCGAAGAGAAGGAAGAGTCAACCACACATCTGGTATTAGAATGCAAAGAGGCAATAAAACTTTGTAAAATAAGTTCTATACTACTTTGTATTGACGCAACAGGGCTTAGAAACCTACAATAAACACATAAGGTGGCACAATAAATCCTATAGTCGCAGTGCCACATTCCTAAAAAATAATAATAACTCTAATACAATTCACAGAGATAAATCCTAAATGATGAACACAAATGTCAGTCAGTCACAAGAAGACTCAGCTTATTTAAGCCTTTTATGTGGGTTCAATTTGAAGCCAGACACTAACTGATTCAAAGGGGCTCAATTTCCGATCAATTTCCGACGAGTTGGTCATTTAATGGAATACGTATTAACTATAAAAGTAGCCTTGCATTATTAAAATGTCAATATCATTCCATGACTAGTAAGGCAGGTTATTTAATCTACCATATCTCCATACGATATCCACTATGTTTACTTATATTAATGCTCAACTGTAGCTATGGAAGAATATATAGTAACAACCAAATTATACCATAATTAATAACACTAATGTTAAATTAGTATTAATTACTCTATTATTACGTTATTCTAGAGTCATATTATATGTACAATATAATGGATGTTTTTTTAGCTGCATGAGAACTGTTGATATCGATAACTATGGTTTGAAAGCTAAGAATGTCAAACGGCGTTGACATTTCTATTCAGTAAGATTTGGCAATCCATCATGAATTTTTTAATGGTAGAACAACACTTCCCAATAGTGGAAATTTACTTTTAAAAAAATAAATCTGTTCGCGAAGTTCATATCGTCAATAAGCAAAATTGCCATATATGCAGCAAAATTGAGATAATGCTCAAGCCGTTAACGAATCACCATTACATCCATTTAAATTGAAATTTTGGTGCGGTCTTTACTTCTTTCGAGGAAGAATCTAGCGTTACGGCGAATAGCGAGCGCTATCAAACCATGATGACTGAATTTTTGTCACCATTTTCCAAAACTTAATTAATTAATTAATTAAGCATTGACGACATAAGGTTCCAACAAGACGGCGCAACTTGCTATACAGCGTGATTAACAATCGATTTATTGCAAAATAAATTTGATTACTTTATTTCGAAAAGTTGGGCCTCTCGTTCGTGCGATTTAACGCCTCTTGATTACTTTTTATGGAGCTATATAAAATCATTGAGGCCCTATGCTTCACAGAGGGATAAGGATGACAGAAGAAGAAGATTAACATCTTCTCATTGGCTTATACCGACAAACGACAAACCAGCAACACTTGAAGCATTGGAAACTAATGTTCATGCCACCATTGACGCTATACATCCACATTTATTGCAAAAAAAAAACAAAAATTGGACTGATTAGCCACGGCGGGCATATTCTTAGCCGAAAATCATATTCAAAAAAAAAAATGCCATGAAATTAACTAACAGATTATTATTATTATGTTGAGGCTAGTTGAGTCAGTGAACTTGAGCACTTTTACTCTCTATTATCTGCAAGGTTTCTTCATAACCCCACTCTACGCCTTGACTGCATTATTGTTTATCACTTCAGATTATAATAAATAAATTTTATTCCAATAATATTTTTGTCTTGTTTTATCATTTTAAGTTCTCATGCATAAATAAAAAAACATCCAATACACATACCTCTGGCACTTGTTTATAATTATACTAAAAACATGTTACATGAATGTTATGTTCATGTTACAGTAACTAATTGCTATGTACACATTTATGGCTGATGTAAAATAATGTTGAACTCAAATTAGATTAATGTTAGTGTAATGTTAAAATTATTCTACGCTACCAGCATTAACAATCGCCACATAATAGCGTTTGCCAAAGAATAATAACTTCTTACTGGTCTTGATTATTGTTAAGTGGAGATTCTGTAAAGCTTCACCGTCTCTCTCTCTCTTCCTCTTTTGGTATTATTTCAATTTATTCCACAGCAAACTTCATTTAGAAATCACTTACTTTTACATACATATGTATGTACTTGTTTATAAACATCTTTAAGTAATGTTAAATCAATGTTGCGGTTGTGTTGTGCACACTTATGCTCACATATGCATTAACATTACGTTTGAAATAATTTAAATCGAATGTTAAAAGAATTTTAAGTCATGTTAATATATGTCTTTGATTACAGTGCACTAACTTCACATTAGTTTAAATAATGTTAAGGTATTTTCCAAATCTCTTCTGTTAAATTATTCGCTTAACAGTATATTATTTTAAGCATTTATTTTCATTAATTTATTTTGCAAAATATGAAACTAAGTGCAATAAATCTCTTGCATGCAGTCAATAATAATAACAATAAGTCAATCAATCAATAAATAAAAAATTAAAGCAAAATCATACTGAACCGAAGAAATATTGGCGGAATTATTTACATCTATAAAACTCTTCTTCTTATTTAAACTTAAAACTCTGTCGATATACCATGTCCTATGGTAACTAATGTCGCATTAATACTCATTATATATATTTTCAATATATAGCAATAACGCTGTTTATTTATAGCGTTAATTAAAATCTTATATTTAAAAAATATTATCAATGAAAATTGTTTACTTCAAATTGAAGCCTCAGCCGAAGCCCCAGTCGAAGCCCCAGCAATTTGTTTATTCATTGCCGTTATCGCTTCAGAGTAGCGGGAGTTTTGCTATTTTTTATTTGTTTTTTGTTTTTTGTTTTAGTTTTGTTAAAATAAAATCAAAATTCGTCAATAAAAAAATTTAATAAATTCAATAATAATAAATAATCAGAATTTATTATTAAAAACAGCTACTATAAACATAATTGGTCTCCATAACTTGCTAATAGAGTCCAAGGAATAGCTAAATGGTAGCTGCCCTTCCTTAAAATATGTCCAAAAGAATATTTCCTAACGCAAGGACAACCCATTGGATAACGCCCAACAAACATTCCTACCTAAACATCATGAACATCCGATTTTAGAGAGTCCAATATATAAATAACCCAACGAACATCCCCACCTAAACATCATGAACGTTCGATTTTAGACAGGAAATAAATAGTGTGTTGGCTCTCCACGGAGCTGAAAACGGCCCGATTTTAATGTGGAGGCCTTTCTTTCTTTTTAGTAAAATCAAATCCATAAATGTAAGAATAATAAATATTAAGTAGAACTTTATTAATTATTTCATTTGTTTTTATGTAAGCAAATTGTATAAAAAATTATATATTTACAACAGCATTTTTCAACAATTGTTCCGCACCCATCTATCTCGTTCTCTAACTATATGGACATATTAATTAATAGCAAATGCAAGATATGTTATAATGGTGCATATCATTAATATACAAGCATACGAAGTAATTATATAAAAAAAAATAGGCAATTTGTGTACTGCCTAGCGCTTTTGCAGTCCTAACAAATTATATATAATTATATAAACTAATTTAAAAAAAAAATTCGAATATTTGCTAAGACGACTGATAATGAGAACTTGTCAATACTCTAAATAGCGTTGTATGGTCAGCCAAATTCCAATAAATTAACAAAAATTTTTGTTGTTGTAAACTTAGTACCAGTAAACGTGCATCAATGTATCAATGGACCGCAGAATCAGTGGAAGTAAGAAGTTTAATACTTTAAACTTTGGACGTAATAAAACCCTATCAGAGAAATTAAAGTGATAACTGAAAAGCCCGTAAAGCGAAATGCGAAGCTACTAAATTAAAATCGATATGCCAAGTAAACGTATATAACATATAGAATGATGTCATTAATACTTAAACAAAAATAATAAAGTAATTAATTTTTTTATAACTTAGCTATCTAAGTTATAAAATCTGTAATTTCATAAAAGGTATCTGGAACATTCCCAAGAGAAAATATTGAATTCTTAAACACCGAATACGAATTATATCTATCCATATTTAACCATTTTTAATTCCTTCAATTCTTAACATGTGAGTGAAAGATGGAAACGGATATTGGAACTGCAATCTTTTGCCCGCTATTATATGTATTATATATAAGGCGAGCAGATGACCTGAAGTTTCACTCTGCATTGGAAGTTGATTATGAACTGAATTTCTATTAATATATAATAATAGTAATAAATTTTACTATTGATATCAATTTGACCACTTTTTCTATAATATAACTTTTGGTTCGAAAAGTATTCAGATGTGCGGAAAGCATAAATAATGTAGTATCTTACTAGTATACCCAAGAGGTCAAATAGTGTTTGCGTGAAAAGTAAAGAGATTATTCCTATTATAGTATATATATAATGTGAAAAAGGAATGAATCATTTTTAATTATTTTATTATTATTTAGTAAATTATAAATATTTAATATATTAAAAAATCGAATTATGACTAATAGGCTTTATACAACACTTAATAACAAATGTTTTTTGATATAAATCTGGTTCTATTGTGAATGTTAAAGGTTCAAAGTATACTAACAGGCAGATCTGGGTACAAATACAAAACCAGATTCAAAAAAAAATTACCAGATATATACATGTTATAATAAGTTCCTTTGCACTATTCGAGCAAACGACTATTCTGGCAAAATTAATTTTCTAAAAATTGTATTGGAGATGTTAACACTATTCTGGATATTATTAATAATCTGAGTTAGAAATTTTCAAATCTATAAAACAGGTAAGTTATATGTGATCTGCTGAACTACTCCATTACATTGGTTAGTATAAAAGAATATGGGGCTAGGTAGACATTTTTATGATTACTATGAACTACAAGCCTATTGCTATAGTAGTTCATACATGTAACTGGAGACTATGCTAATTCTATATATATATA
>NC_051848.1:98416590-98427646 GCF_002237135.1 Teleopsis dalmanni
TTAAGGGATTAATTAAACTTCATTCTATTCCTTTAAAAACAGGAACAGGAACAGAAATAGAAATGGCATTTGTTATTATGTGTACAAAGTTATGGTAATGTAATAGTTGACCCAATACTGTTTTCCAAAAGAGGTAAATATAGTTTAGAAATGACAATTACTGACAAGGTCTGAATTATTGGTAGTGTTTTTCAGACTAATTGGTGAACATTTTTTTTGTTGTTAAAGAATAAAAATTAAGAAAAAGAAATCACAATTTCATTTCACATTAGTTTTTATTTTTTTAATCCATATTTCGACTTTAGTCTAAAGCCAACATCAGGAAACTGAACAATATATTAAAATACTAATCAACATACTAATACGCAATGGTGTACAAAAACATAAATGTATACATATATACATTCATTTATTATTCTATTTATTATATTTATTGAAATATTAAATAAAAGATCAAAATATTTATTTATTCACAACTATAACAAATGTATTTTATTTTAAAATAATAATAATATTGACCCAAAAGTCCACAAAAAAACTTTCAAATAAATTTATTATTTAGTTTTCAAATTTTTAAGAAAATAACTTAATTATATCTTAACGAAAAGTCATTTCTAAAGATTAAATAATAACAAATTTCAGAGATCTGTAAAAAACTAAATCTATTAATCTATTGACTAATTTCAATACTCGTAAAAGTTTTTATTCAAAAGTAATAAATACTTTCCAGAAGAAAAATGTTTCATTTGTTATAAAAATTGTTACAGGAGCCGATTTCTTTAATGGAAGAAAAACTTGAAGCTTACTTCAATATGTGAATATAATATAACTTATAATCTGTCCAAAACTTAGAACTCATAAAAGACTCATCGTACTCTATTTATCAGTGAATAGGCTGGATATTTTTAAAGTTGTTTTTAAAAAAATTACTCCTTTTGAATAGGTATGACTTAGATTTACAAAAACTAGGAAAGATGTTAAAGGATTAATTAAACTTCATTCTATTCCTTTAAAAACAGGAACAGGAACAGAAATAGAAATGGCATTTGTTATTATGTGTACAAAGTTATGGTAATGTAATAGTTGACCCAGTACTGTTTTCCAAAAGAGGTAAATATAGTTTAAAAAAGACAATTACTGACAAGCTTTGAATTATTGGTAGTGTTTTTCAGGCTAATTGGTGAACATTTTTTTTGTTGTTAAAGAATAAAAATTAAGAAAAAGAAATCATAATTTAATTTCACATTAGTTTTTATTTTTTTAATCCATATTTCGACTTTAGTCTAAAGCCAATATCAGGAAACTGAACAATATATTAAAATACTAATCAACATACTAATACGCAATGGTATACAAAAACATAAATGTATACATATATAAATCCATTTATTATTCTATTTATTATATTTATTGAAATATTAAATAAATGATCAAAATATTTATTTATTCACAACTATAACAAATGTATTTTATTTTAAAATAATAATAATATTGACCCAAAAGTCCACAAAAAAACTTTCAAATAAATTTATTATTTAGTTTTCAAATTTTTAAGAAAATAGCTTAATTATATCTTAACGAAAAGTCATTTCTAAACATTAAATAATGACAAATTTCAGAGATCTGTAAAAAACTAAATCTATTAATCTATTGACTAATTTCAATACTCGTAAAAGTTTTTATTCAAAGTAATAAATACTTTCCAGAAGAAAAATGTTTCATTTGTTATAAAAATTGTTACAGGAGCCGATTTCTTTAATGGCAGAAAAACTTGAAGCTTAGTTGGCCTGACTTCAATATGTGAATATATTATTACTTTTAATCTGTCCAAAACTTAGAACTCATAAAAGACTCATCGTACTCTATTTATCAGTGAATCGGCTGGATATTTTTAAAAGTTGTTTCTAAAAAAATTACTCCTTTTGAATAGGAATGACTTAGAATTACAAAAACTAGGAAAGATGTTAAGGGATTAATTAAACTTCATTCTATTCTTTAAAAAACAGGAACAGAAATAGAAATGGCATTTGTTATTATGTGTACAAAGTTATGGTAATGTAATAGTTGACCCAATACTGTTTTCCAAAAGAGGTAAATATAGTTTAGAAAAGACAATTACTGACAAGGTCTGAATTATTGGTAGTGTTTTTCAGACTAATTGGTGAACATTTTTTTGTTGTTAAAGAATAAAAATTAAGAAAAAGAAATCACAATTTCATTTCACATTAGTTTTTATTTTTTTAATCCATATTTCGACTTTAGTCTAAAGCCAACATCAGGAAACTGAACAATATATTAAAATACTAATCAACATACTAGTACGCAATGGTGTACAAAAACATAAATGTATACATATATACATCCATTTATTATTCTATTTATTATATTTATTGAAATATTAAATAAAGGATCAAAATATTTATTTATTCACAACTATAACAAAGGTATTTTATTTTAAAATAATAATAATATTGACCCAAAAGTCCACAAAAAACTTTCAAATAAATTTATTATTTATTTTTCAAATTTTTAAGAAAATAACTTAATTATATCTTAACGAAAAGTCATTTCTAAACATTAAATAATGACAAATTTCAGAGATCTGTAAAAAACTAAATCTATTAATCTATTGACTAATTTCAATATCCGTAAAAGTTTTTATTCAAAAGTAATAAATACTTTCCAGAAGAAAAATGTTTCATTTGTTATAAAAATTGTTACAGGAGCCGATTTCTTTAATGGCAGAAAAACTTTAAGCTTAGTTGGCCTGACTTCAATATGTGAATATATTATAACTTATAATCTGTCCAAAACTTAGAACTCATAAAAGACTCATCGTACTCTATTTATCAGTGAATCGGCTGGATATTTTTAAAAGTTGTTTCTAAAAAAATTACTCCTTTTGAATAGGTATGACTTAGAATTACAAAAACTAGGAAAGATGTTAAGGGATTAATTAAACTTCATTCTATTTTTTTAAAAACAGGAACAGAAATAGAAATGGCATTTGTTATTATGTGTACTAAGTTATGGTAATGTAATAATTGACCCAGAACTATTTTCCAAAAGAGGTAAATATAGTTTAGAAAAGACAATTACTGACAAGGTCTGAATTATTGGTAGTGTTTTTCAGACTAATTGGTGAACATTTTTTTTGTTGTTAAAGAATAAAAATTAAGAAAAAGAAATCACAATTTCATTTCACATTAGTTTTTATTTTTTTAATCCATATTTCGACTTTAGTCTAAAGCCAACATCAGGAAACTGAACAATATATTAAAATACTAATCAACATACTAATACGCAATGGTGTACAAAAACATAAATGTATACCATTTATTATCCTATTTATTATATTTATTGAAATATTAAATAAAGAATCAAAATATTTATTTATTCACAACTATAACAAATGTATTTTATTTTAAAATAATAATAATATTGACCCAAAAGTCCACAAAAAAACTTTCAAATAAATTTATTATTTAGTTTTCAAATTTTTAAGAAAATAACTTAATTATATCTTAACGAAAAGTCATTTCTAAACATTAAATAATGACAAATTTCAGAGATCTGTGAAAAACTAAATCTATTAATCTATTGACTAATTTTAATACTCGTAAAAGTTTTTATTCAAAAGTAATAAATACTTTCCAGAAGAAAAATGTTTCATTTGTTATAAAAATTGTTACAGGAGCCGATTTCTTTAATGGAAGAAAAACTTTGGCCTGACTTCAATATGTGAATATAATATAACTTATAATCTGTCCAAAACTTAGAACTCATAAAAGACTCATCGTACTCTATTTATCAGTGAATCGGCTGGATATTTTTAAAAGTTGTTTTTAAAAAAATTACTCCTTTTGAATAGGTATGACTTAGAATTACAAAAACTAGGAGAGATGTTAAGGGATTAATTAAACTTCATTCTATTCCTTTAAAAACAGGAACAGGAACAGAAATAGAAATGGCATTTGTTATTATGTGTACAAAGTTATGGTAATGTAATAATTGACCCAGTACTGTTTTCCAAAAGAGGTAAATATAGTTTAGAAAAGACAATTACTGACAAAGTCTGAATTATTGGTAGTGTTTTTCAGACTAATTGGTGAACATTTTTTTTGTTGTTAAAGAATAAAAATTAAGAAAAAAAAATCACAATTTAATTTCACATTAGTTTTTATTTGTTTAATCCATATTTCGACTTTAGTCTAAAGCCAACATCAGGAAACTGAACAATATATTAAAATACTAATCAACATACTAATACGCAATGGTATACAAAAACATAAATGTATACATATATACAGAGCTGTGCAATAATGATTACATTTGTAATTAGATTACACTCAATTATAAATTACTGAGTAATTTAATTGATAATTGAATTTCCAGATTATATGTGTAATTTAATTGAAAACCTCAATTACGAATTACAGTATAATCTTAATTTGTAATTTAGTTTCTGAATTACAGTCATAATTGAAATTGAAAAACCAAATTTCAAATTACGTGTAATTTGCAAAAATAATCTAGAGAAGAAGAAGCATTGAAACTTTTGAAAGATGATAAACGAATCGAAACTATGGTTGGATTTTGGGTTGTAAGTGGCCCGCATTTTGTTTGCGCCTTCATTCATAGTATTTTGTTGGGTTGCTTGTTTTTGTTTTTTACATTTGGTGTGTAGAAGTGTTCCATTAGAACTTCAAAGCAGATCAAGAGGCAGAAAAATTTTTTTTTTTGTACGCAAATCGAAATATGAATATGTGCATTGTTGCTTTTTTTCATGAAGTTGTCAATTTAATATTGCTGTTTTTTTTTTGTATTTCTGTCTTGTGCAGTGATCGAAAATATGTATTTAGAAATGTGTATACTTGTTTCATTTGTTCGGTTGCGTGTGTACTTTTCTATGCATTTGCTCTATAATATTTGTTTGTTTTACTTGTATGTTTTTTTTTGTTTTGGATTGTAGTTTTTTTTATGAAATTTAGGAAGGTGTCTACTTCGCATGATTTTTTTTTTGTTTTAAGCGCTGATATGCATGTGTGTCAGAATGTGTATACATTTTGTTGTTTTTTTTTGTTTAATTGATTGAACATTTGACTATGAGTTGCGCGTAAATTTTTTAAAGCAAATTTGAAAAGATCGTTGTTTTTGTGCATCAAATAAATATATGCAAATTTGTAAGCAGTATATGTATGTGTGTACAATGTGTATGCAAATAATATAATTTTATCTGTAATGAGATTATGCCTACATTTATGTTTTAAGAATTATTTTTATTGCTAAATACGATTTAGAAATTATAATAACAAAAATGAGTAAAAATATGTAGTTTAAGAATAAAATTTTTGGACAAACTCTTATGCTGGATGTATATTTGGTTTTGTATGTGCAATAATTTTTTATTGAATATTTATTAAATGGTTAATTGCGTACAATGTTTAATTTTTCCCTGTTATATACGTATATGTGTATTTTTATATTTCTGAATATAATCAATAATTTTAATAACTAATTTTTATTAATATCGTCTAGTGATAATATGCATGTATATATAAAATTTTTAAAATTATATATTTCAATATTTTGTAGCAATGTGATAACAATACCAAATATACTTTAAAAATTTATATTTCAATTTAATATGAATGCACTTGGTACAAATATTTTCAGAAAAAAATCAGTAGTAATAAGCGTGCATTTAAGGGTTTTGCCCAGTTTTATTTTTTTGTTTTTTGTTTTAAGCGAATGTGTGTACTTTTCTTCTTTTTTTTTGGTTTGACTGATTTCACATTTGCTATGCGTACCGCCTGAATTTTTCTAAGCAAATTTGGGAAGATCGTTGTTTTTGTAAGCAGTATATGTGTGTACAACGTGTATGCAAATATAAGTACAAGTTTATCTTTATGCCTACATTTGTTTTTTTAAGCGATAATGTGCATATTGATACGTTTTGTTGATTGTCTAGTTGATGAAGAATAAAGAAAAGAAAAAATTTAACTTACGCGCTTTGGTTTTATAATTTAAGACAGATTTAAAGTGTTTGTAAATTAGTTCAAGAAAATCTTTATTGAAAAATTTATTTAAATAATGTATATAAAAAAGATATAAAATTTAATTATATATTGTTTTATATCTTATACTTTCAGTTTGCGTATTTTTAAATGAATTATTAGAAAAATTTATTTATGGAATATCTTTAATTTTGTATATCATATTTAAGAATACATACATATGTATATGCCAACAACAACGCTTATTTATTAAATGTATATATTTATTAAATTAAAATTTAAGTTAATGATGAGATAATTTAATTGTGGGAAAATTGAAACATGTATTAAAAATTGCAGTTGCATAATTTAGCATAAGCTAAATTTTTCCTTTTCTTTATTTTAACTCAGCTGTACAATCAAGTAAATATAATAAAATGCATATTATCGCTTACAAAAACAAATGTACGCAAACCTTATGAGCAAAACAAATTATATTATTTGCACACAAATTGATATACATATACTGCATAAAAACAACGATCTTGCCAAATTTGATAAAAAAAATGCACACGCTTCGCATAAGCAAATGTAGAATCGTCAAACCAAAAAAGAAACAACAAAATGTTTACACATTCGCTTAAAACAAAAAACAAAAAAATAAAATTGGGCAAAACCATCCTTAAATGCATGCTCATTACTCAGCTTTCCATGATAATTTTTTTCTCAAATATTTGTAACAAATAAATTCAAACTAAATTGAAATTCAAATTTTTAAAATATGTATATTTGGTATTGTTATCACATTGCTACAAAATATTGAAATATATAATTTTAAAAATTTTATATATACATGCATATTATCACTAGACGATATTAATAAAAATTAGTTATTAAAATTATTGATTATATTCAGAAATATAAAAATACACATATACGTATATAACAGGGAAAAATTAAACATTGTACGCAATTAACCATTTAATAAATATTCAATAAAAAATTATTGCACATACAAAACCAAATATACATCCAGCATAAGACTTTGTCCAAAAATTTTATTCTTAAACTAGATATTACCATATTACTACTCATTGTTGTTATTATAATTTTTAAATCGTATTGAGCAATAAAAATAATTCTTAAAACATAAATGTAGGCATAATCTCATTACATATAAAATTATATTATTTGCATACACATTATACACACATACATATACTGCTTACAAATTTGCATATATTTATTTGATGCACAAAAACAACGATCTTTTCAAATTTGCTTTAAAAAATTTACGTGCAACTCATAGTCAAATGTTCAATCAATTAAACAAAAAAAAAACAACAAAATGTATACACATTCTGACACACATGCATATCAGCGCTTAAAACAAAAGAAATAATAAAAACATGCGAAATAGACACCTTCCTAAATTTCATAAAAAAAAACTACAATCCAAAACAAAAAAACATACAAGCAAAACAAACAAATATCATAGAGCAAAAGCATAGAAAAGTACACACGCAACCGAACAAATGAAACAAGTATACACATTTCTAAATACATATTTTCGATCACTGCACAAGACAGAAATACAAAAAAAAAACAGCAATATTAAATTGACAACTTCATGAAAAAAAGCAACAATGCAACATATTCAGATTTCGATTTGCGTACAAAAGAAAAAATTTTTCTGCCTCTTGATCTGCTTTGAAGTTCTAATGGAACACTTCTACACACCAAATGTAAAAAACAAAAACAAGCAACCCAACAAAATACTATGAATGAAGGCGCAAACAAAATGCGGGCCACTTACAACCCAAAATCCAACCATAGTTTCGATTCGTTTATCATCTCTCAGAAGTTTCAATGCTTCTTCTTCTCTAGATTATTTTTGCAAATTACACGTAATTTGAAATTTGGTTTTTCAATTTCAATTATGACTGTAATTCAGAAACTAAATTACAAATTAAGATTATACTGTAATTCGTAATTGAGGTTTTCAATTAAATTACACATATAATCTGGAAATTCAATTATCAATTATAATTACTCTGTAATTGTAATTTAATTTGTAATTTAATTGATTTTGCACAGCTCTGATGTAGACATATATACATTCATTTATTATTCTATTTATTATATTTATTGAAATATTAAATAAAAGATCAAAATATTTATTTATTCACAACTATAACAAATGTATTTTATTTTAAAATAATAATAATATTGACCCAAAAGTCCACAAAATAGCTTTCAAATAAATTTATTATTTAGTTTTCAAATTTTTAAGAAAATAACTTAATTATATCTTAACGAAAAGTCATTTCTAAAGATTAAATAATAACAAATTTCAGAGATCTGTAAAAAAGTAAATCTATTAATCTATTGACTAATTTCAATAATCGTAAAAGTTTTTATTCAAAAGTAATAAATACTTTCTAGAAGAAAAATGTTTCATTTGTTATAAAAATTGTTACAGGATTTACAGCCGATTTCTTTAATGGCAGAAAAACTTGAAGCTTAGTTGGCCTGACTTCAATATGTGAATATATTATAACTTATAATCTGTCCAAAACTTAGAACTCATAAAAGACTCATCGTACTCTATTTATCAGTGAATAGGCTGAATATTTTTAAAGTTGTTTTTAAAAAAATTACTCCTTTTGAATAGGTATGACTTAGATTTACAAAAACTAGGAAAGATGTTAAAGGATTAATTAAACTTCATTCTATTCCTTTAAAAACAGGAACAGGAACAGAAATAGAAATGGCATTTGTTATTATGTGTACAAAGTTATGGTAATGTAATAGTTGACCCAGTACTGTTTTCCAAAAGAGGTAAATATAGTTTAGAAAAGACAATTACTGACAAGCTCTGAATTATTGGTAGTGTTTTTCAGGCTAATTGGTGAACATTTTTTTTGTTGTTAAAGAATAAAAATTAAGAAAAAGAAATCACAATTTAATTTCACATTAGTTTTTATTTGTTTAATCCATATTTCGACTTTAGTCTAAAGCCAACATCTGGAAACTGAACAATAAATTAAAATACTAATCAACATACTAATACGCAATGGTGTACAAAAACATAAATGTATACATATATACATTCATTTATTATTCTATTTATTATATTTATTGAAATATTAAATAAAAGATCAAAATATTTATTTATTCACAACTATAACAAATGTATTTTATTTTAAAATAATAATAATATTGACCCAAAAGTCCACAAAAAAACTTTCAAATAAATTTATTATTTAGTTTTCAAATTTTTAAGAAAATAACTTAATTATATCTTAACGAAAAGTCATTTCTAAAGATTAAATAATGACAAATTTCAGAGATCTGTGAAAAACTAAATCTATTAATCCATTGACTAATTTCAATACTCGTAAAAGTTTTTATTCAAAAGTAATAAATACTTTCCAGAAGAAAAATGTTTCATTTGTTATAAAAATTGTTACAGGATTTACAGCCGATTTCTTTAATGGCAGAAAAACTTTAAGCTTAGTTGGCCTGACTTCAATATGTGAATATATTATTACTTTTAATCTGTCCAAAACTTAGAACTCATAAAAGTCTCATCGTACTCTATTTATCAGTGAATAGGCTGGATATTTTTAAAAGTTGTTTCTAAAAAAATTACTTCTTTTGAATAGGTATGACTTAGAATTACAAAAACTAGGAAAGATGTTAAAGGATTAATTAAACATCATTCTATTCCTTTAAAAACAGGAACAGGAACAGAAATAGAAATGGCATTTGTTATTATGTGTACAAAGTTATGGTAATGTAATAATTGACCCAGAACTATTTTCCAAAAGAGGTAAATATAATTTAGAAATGACAATTACTGACAAGCTCTGAGTTATTGGTAGTGTTTTTCAGGCTAATTGGTGAACATTTTTTTTGTTGTTAAAGAATAAAAATTAAGAAAAAGAAATCACAATTTAATTTCACATTAGTTTTTATTTTTTTAATCCATATTTCGACTTTAGTCTAAAGCCAACATCAGGAAACTGAACAATATATAAAAATACTAATCAACATACTAATACGCAATGGTGTACAAAAACATAAATGTATACATATATACATCCATTTATTATTCTATTTATTATATTTATTGAAATATTAAATAAAAGATCAAAATATTTATTTATTCACAACTATAACATATGTATTTTATTTTAAAATAATAATAATATTGACCCAAAATCCACAAAAAAACTTTCAAATATATTTATTATTTAGTTTTCAAATTTTTAAGAAAATAACTTAATTATATCTTAACGAAAAGTCATTTCTAAACATTAAATAATGACAAATTTCAGAGATCTGTAAAAAACTAAATCTATTAATCTATTGACTAATTTCAATACTCGTAAAAGTTTTTATTCAAAGTAATAAATACTTTCCAGAAGAAAAATGTTTCATTTGTTATAAAAATTGTTACAGGATTTACAGCCGATTTCTTTAATGGCAGAAAAACTTTAAGCTTAGTTGGCCTGACTTCAATATGTGAATATATTATTACTTTTAATCTGTCCAAAACTTAGAACTCATAAAAGTCTCATCGTACTCTATTTATCAGTGAATAGGCTGGATATTTTTAAAAGTTGTTTCTAAAAAAATTACTTCTTTTGAATAGGTATGACTTAGAATTACAAAAACTAGGAAAGATGTTAAAGGATTAATTAAACATCATTCTATTCCTTTAAAAACAGGAACAGGAACAGAAATAGAAATGGCATTTGTTATTATGTGTACAAAGTTATGGTAATGTAATAATTGACCCAGAACTATTTTCCAAAAGAGGTAAATATAATTTAGAAATGACAATTACTGACAAGCTCTGAGTTATTGGTAGTGTTTTTCAGGCTAATTGGTGAACATTTTTTTTGTTGTTAAAGAATAAAAATTAAGAAAAAGAAATCACAATTTAATTTCACATTAGTTTTTATTTTTTTAATCCATATTTCGACTTTAGTCTAAAGCCAACATCACCAAACTGAACAATATATTAAAATACTAATCAACATACTAATACG
>NC_051848.1:98427746-98436578 GCF_002237135.1 Teleopsis dalmanni
ATAAAATATAAAAAATAATAATATAAAAAAAAATAATATAATATAAAAAAAATAATATAATATAAACAAAAATAATATAATATAAAAAAAATAATATAATATAAAAAAAAATAATATAATATAAACAAAAATAATATAATATAAAAAAAAATAATATAATATAAAAAAAAATAATATAATATTAAAAAAAATAATATAATATAAAAAAAGATAATATAATATAAAAAAATAATAATATAATATAAAAAAATAATAATATAAAAAAAAATAATATAAAATATAAAAAAAATAATATAAAAAAAAATTATATAAAATACAAAAAAAAAAAATAATATAAAAAGAAATAATATAAAAGAAAATAATATAAAAAATAATATTTTAAAAAAAAATGGTATAAAAAAAATAGTATAAAAAAAAATAATATAAAAAAAAATTTTAATAAAAAATATAATATAAAAACAAATAATACGAAAAAAATAATTTAAAAAAAAAATAATATAAAAAAGATAATATAAAAAAAAAATAGTGTAAAAAAAAATTTAAAATAAATAATATAAAAAAAAAATAAATTAAAAAAAAATAATATAAAAAAAATAATATAAAAAAAATAATATAAAAAAGAATAATATAAAAAAAAAAAATTTAAAAAATAATAGTATAAAAAAAAAATATAAAAAATATAATATAAAAAAAATAATATTAAAAAATTAATATAAAAAATAATATGAAAAAAATAGTATAAAAAAACCTAATATAAATAAAAAATAATATAAAAAAAAAATAGTAGAAAACAAAAATAAATAAAAAAAAAAATATAAAAAAAAATAATATAAAAAAAATAGAATAAAAAAAACTAATATAAAAAAAAAAAAATAATAAAAAAATAGTATAAAAAAAAATATACAAAAAATTATACTAAAAAAATTGTATAAAAAAAATAGTATAAAAAAATTAGCTTCTTTGTGGTCATAAGAAACCCAGCTTTTTCCGCAAAAAAATAATTAACATTTTATTTCTTAGTTAATATAAAATACCTATTTTCAAAAGAGGAGAATACCCTATAAATCTTGATTAATTTAAAATTTTAGATTTATTTTAATAATTTTTTTATCAATTTTTAAATACTATTATTGGCGTGATATTAAAATTGAAATAACCAAATAATTTTTGTCATTTATTTATGATTAATCTATTCATTATTACATAAGGCCCTATTTTCAAAATCACATTTAAAGTGCTGATAAAAGAACAAAAAATCAACCTACGGGTATATACATACATTATATTAAAATAAGCGATATGCAGCGAATTAACTGCTTTCACAATTTTACACACAATTATTTGCAGTACTTATTTAACAGGAACTGGAAAATGATTGAGAATTATATTTGCAATTAAGTATGTTATAATAGCAGTTGTATGTTTATGTGTCAATGAGGCATCGTAGTTTCCATGTTGGTATTTGGTTGGTATGTAATTGTATGAATATAGAAACTATATCAATAAAATCAAAGCATTGAGGGCTTTTATAAACTTTTTTAAAAATTATGGAATTAATAAAATATTTTTTAATTTTAATAAGAAAAAGATTTATGAAGCATACTTCATAGTTTTTTATAGTATATTCATTAACATATAACAAATTTATTAAATACTAGTGAGCATGTTATAGATATCATGTTATCTATATATATCTTAATTATATCTTGTAGACCAAATTTGAAACCATATCTTGAATTCTTCATGTTTATATGTTTAAATCAATACGAAAATTTTAATAAGGATATATAAGCTGTTTCATTTAAAATTTATATAAAGGATTTTATATTTAACAAAAAATAATATAAAAAAAAATTATAAAAAAAATAATGTAAAAAAATATATAAAAACAATAATATAAAAAAAATAAATTAAAAAAAAATAATATAAAAAAAACTAATATAAAAAAAAATAATATAAAAAAACATAATATAGAAAAATATAATATAAAAAAAATAATATAACACAAAATAATATAAAAAAAAAAATATAAAAAAACATATTATAAAAAAAAAATTTGTAAAAAAATATAAAATAAAAAAAAAATAAAATAAAAAAATAATATAAAAAAAATAATATAAAAAAAAAAATAGTATAAAAAAAACTAATATGAAAAAAAAAAAAAAAAAAAAAAAATTATATAAAAAAAAAAATATATAAAAAAAATAATAAGAGAAAAATATAATATAAAAAAAAATAATATAAAACAAAATAATTAAAAAAAATAATATGAAAAAAAAAAATAGTAGAAAAAAATATAGTATAAAAAAAAATAATAGAAAAAATTAATTAAAAAATATAATATAATAAAAAACAATAGAAAAAAATAAAAAAAAAAAAAAAATAAGAAAAAAAAAAGTATAAAAAAAAAAAAATATAAAAAAAATAATATAAAAAAAATAATATAAAAAAAATAATATAAAAAAAATAATATAAAAAAAATAGTATAAAAAATTAGCTTCTTTGTGGTCATAAGAAGCCCCGCTTTTTCCGCATAAAAATAATTAACATTTTATTTCTTAGTTAATCTAAAATACCTATTTTCAAAAGAGGAGAATACCCTATAAATCTTGATTAATTTAAAATTTTAGATTTATTTTAATAATTTTTTTATCAATTTTTAAATACTATTATTGGCGTGATATTAAAATTGAAATAACCAAATAATTTTTGTCATTTATTTATGATTAATCTATTCATTATTACATAAGGCTCTATTTTCAAAATCACATTTAAAGTGCTGATAAAAGAACTAAAAAGCAATCTTCAGATATATACATACATTATATTAAAATAAGCGATATGCAGCGATTTTACTGCTTTTACAATTTCACACACAATGATTTGCAGTACTTATTTAATAGGAACTGGAAAATGATTGAGAATTATATTTGCAATTAACTATGTTATAATAGCAGTTGTGTGTTTATGTGTCAATAAGGCATCGTAGTTTACATGTTGGTATTTGGTTGGTATGTAATTGTATGAATATAGAAACTATATCAATAAAATCAAAGCATTGAGGGCTTTCATAAACTTTTTTAAAAATTATGGAATTAATAAAATATTTTTTAATTTTAATAAGAAAAAGATTTATGAAGCATATTTCAATCTATTTATGGACATAATATATATTCATGGGGATTGATTTTTGGTTTATAGTTTTGGTGGCATCAGCATCTTGTTCTTGATATTTGTTTGGCTTGTTTTGATGGTGTTATCTGTACGATGTCTATATTTTTATACATATATTTATTTGATATAAATTTATAGGCTTGAATTTCTGCATGAAAATAAAAAATCATTAAACTAAGTGACAAAATTGTTTCTGCCATAGTTAAAATAGAAAATATATTCTTCAAAATAATATATAAAATTAATAAACATTTATATTTTAAAAAGTTCTTTGTGTTGTTGTTGTTTTCTATTTATTTTAATAATAATTAAAGAATGTTAAATTATTTTAAATGAGAATAAATTTCGAGATTGCGTTTCGAGATTGTTGGCCAGCATTTAAAATAATTGTGCCATTTTTTTAATCAGCGGGGTAATCCCATAGTCACTTCCATAGATGTTTGCGGAAAACGCATCTTATATTGTTTTATATTAGAAATGGAATCCATAAATATTTTGGAGCATATTTACTGAATATACAGTTTTGTGATTTGAAAATTCTGGTCCAAAATTATGATAGATATTGCGAGCAGATAAATTTTTTCTCTCAAATTCTTCACTATTTCTTTATATATTTTTTCTCGTTTATCTTTAATTTTTAATTTGGAGAACAATAAAAAATTCATCCAACGGATTTGGATAATGATTAATGGTTTTCAATAAGTAAATTCGTGTTGTTATGAAAATGACACATAAGGTAGTGTAAAATCCTTAAAGTAACAAAAAGGTTATTTAGTGGAGCAACTAGTTATATACGTATGAAATTGGGACTAACTGCATTTTTCTGGTAACTGGTTAAAAACAGAAAAGCTTTAAAGGTTGCTTAGCATGCCTTATAAGAGAAATCTCCAAAAACTACTTCGCAGTATCGCAAACATACGCCAAGAAATCAAAAAGTAAAAGAGAAGGCAAAATGAAATTCTAGGAAGAACCAGAAGTAGAAATTATAACAGTTTATGATAATACGAAAGATGGATTTAATATGTCTCGAAAGTTGTTCTATAAGAATATTAGAAACCATATTCACATATTCATATTCACCAACGATAACTTTATTATCTTGTAAGAAAAAACGTGAATATATTAGGAACGTATTACAGAGAGGGTGAATATTATCTTTATTTCAATTAAATATACACATACCATTAACTAACATAACCTACAAAGCAGGGCATTTGCAAACCCCTGCTTTGTTCTGCGGTTATTAAAGTATGATACCTCGCCGGCTGTTGATAACATTTCGTTGGAATACTTCTAGATAGTTTGTAATAGCAGTGTGGATGTGTTGCATTCACAATTTAGGGAGATATGGAATACATGATCGATACTAAGCTAATAGAAAGAATCAATTAGTAAAGTATATTAATTAGACAAATATTGTACCACATAGTTCATTCGCTCAACCGACACATAAGTTCACAACAAAACCAACTTTTGGAGCGAACAGTGGGTGTACAGGCTTTTATTAATACTAAGCATATCATTATAGACCAATTCAAGTACAGAGACTCTGAAATAAGATTAGAAGCAACTATTGTAATGATGGAGTGCCTACTTTTACTATAAGCTTTCTTTATTATATTGTACTGTATAGCTGAAGATTTTTTTTGACAAAGTGGGGGTGTTAAATGAAGGATAAATAAAAGCCTATAATACCAGATAATATCATGTTTGTGTCATATAGTTATCAATAACTACAGTTAAAACATAACCAGTTACAATAATAGTTTGATGGTTGCTTAAAAATTTGTATATAAGAAATTGATATATACAAAAAATATTGTTAAAAAAAAATTTTTTTTATTTTTCTAAAGGTAAAAGGCAAAGGTAGTATTCTTTCAATTAACTGTGATGCCCACAGCAAATAAAAAATATGAACTGAATTTTAAGGCTCATATAGTAAACTTTGTTTGTATTGTATTGTATGAATTCTGTGCTACTATACCATTAAAGTCATTTGTTTGAATAGAAATGAAAAGTAAAAAACAAAATTTTTAGTTATTAAAATTTGGCTGACCATATAACGCTGGGTTGAATGTTGTCACTTATCATTAGTGGTCTTAGAAAATATTCACATTTTTCGAATTCTGCAAAATATTTTAAGAATATATTTTTGGTTTTCGCATCCAGAAGATATAGCTTTTTACTACTTTTTTCATAGTTTATAAGACTGTTCATCGATGAAGACGGAAAACCTATTAAGCTGTCTAAATTTAGAGGAATTGGTTTAGTCTCTACTCTTCTATACTGGGGGTATGACAGGATGTATATAATGGTGTAAGTATGGTCGGTTTGGTCGCATACATCGGAAATTGATTGATGAGATTACACTTGCGACATTGACATGAGTCTCCCAAAGTGCAAAGTGGCATTAATCACATCGAAATGATACTGGCAAATTGTTTACCGTTGATGATACGTAACAGAAAGAATTAGATAAGTATGGAAAAGTATGGATTAAATACAAATAATGATTAAGTAGGTACCAGGTTTTTAATTTTGTTAAAATATAAAAGAATTAATTAAGTACATAATCTAAATAATTGTACCACAACTTGCTTTAAAGGTTTTAATATAATATATGGTAAATTAATTCGGCTTAATGCTCTTTTGCAGAACCGTACAAGAACAACTTAATTGGTTCGTTATACAAATGGAAATGGAAATTACATAAAAGTCTGTCTGGTACAGATACTCGTATTAGCAGGTGTGCAAATATCTACATATATGTAAATTTGGTTTCTACTGCTTATCACCGAGCATATCGATATGAATGTATCCGCTCTCATAAAAACGATCAGCACGAGACACAACAGTTGAGATATTTGTCACTTCCGTTTGTTCGAACCGTTGGACAAGTATTAACAATTCTTTGCATTGTTTCCTTTATGCAACAAACTTACAAAATTTTACATAATTATCCACAAATCTGTGCTTTCAGATTAAGTCAAATCCAAGTTAAAAAAAAAAGTATTATGCAATTAAAAAAAAATTGCACGGATATGCGCTCAATGTGAATTGCACAAGAGCAGATCTCTAAAGTATGCGAGCTGTGTGTGCATTTTGTGTCTACTTGATTTGTTATATGCACTCCAGTCAACAGAGATATGAGTCACCTTGGAATCTAAAAGTAGAGCAATTTTATAAGTGCATTTCACAAGCAGCACAAACAACTTCCAACCGCAGATAACGACAATGCGAAATCACTTTGTTCGAAGCGAACCGATCGATGTATTGCCAAAGCGGGTTTCCGCTTTAGATACTTGCACATTGCAAACGAATTTTACTAACCATTTCTATGTACTTTCATATATTGAAATGTACACGAAATTAATTATATATTATATATCCATGTCCGAAAAAACCAATAAATCAAACTAAATTTATACGAATTTATTTTAGTACTGAAAGGTTAAAATTATATGTGTTTTTAAAAACTTGTTTCACAACATAAATTAATCGATAAATGTATCTCAAATGTTCGGAAAAAAATTTTTATTCGATATAGAAATACTGAGATTGAAGTTGATGTCAACAGCAATCATTTCTTTTACAGTTAGAGCATATTTTACTAATCTATGTCTTCAAACAGGCCTAATACCGCTTTTAATGATCGATTGAAAATGTGTATAAAACTCACATCTAAATTTGGAAGATGTTATGAGTTTGAGACCCATATTCAAAGTAAATAGATAAATTTTGTTTTTGCAGTAAAAATCTTTAACATACTAAAGAAAGTCAATTACTATGAAATTAGTTGATATTAGGTGGAATGAGGACGCCGTGTTTAAAGTTGGGTGTAACTAAATTGGGCAATATTATATGTTCCACTGTCGTTGATCTTCTCGAAAATTTTTCAACATTCAACTATTTTTTCATTAATCATAAAATCAATCATAAAATTTCCTAGAGCTTTAAAATCCGTATATGTCAACTAAACATGATCCGTAACGTCTTGTTGAAATTGGCACAATATAATAAATATCTTGATAAGATCGCTATAACCATTTTAAACGAACTAATAGGACTACATAAGGCCCTATGCTCCACTGGGAGATGAGGATGATAGACGAAGAAGTATAAGACTACATAATAAATTAGTGTTAAATAAAAGAAGTTAAATGTATGCCCACTCTTAAACTTTTGTTTCCGATGGAGTTCCTATTGAGCTGTATACCTACATTTAGAAGAGAATTGGTGGATGGCTATTAAAATTAACTGTAACTTTTTGATTATGTGATTGTTTTGGATCCTCAAAATATTTATAAGTTGCAATGATTATCTCAAGATTTGAATGAAATCAAAATGTTCAAATTTTTTTTTTTTTAAAGAGCTATTTTTATAAAATTTAGAAATCAGTAATTGGAACTAAATGTAGTAAACACAATTGTTTTATTAAGTAATAGGCTATGAAAGCACCCCGACCTAAAAGATCTATTGTGCGCAGTGAATACAATGGATAGCAAACCTACTCTTTTTTTACTAAATCTAATCATTAAAGCGCACTACAAGTGTCACATAATATGGCCTTACCATTGTCTTGCTTGTTTAGAGTTAATAATAATAATAATAATAATAATTATGCCATGTTTATAACTAAAATTGAAACTATAAATTTTTTCACTAAAAAAACGGTTTTCACATTTTTTGGAGTAGATTCAACTGGAATGATTCATTTAAATGCTTATCCGCTCCTTCATTTTTGGAGTATAAGTCTCTCTGAGTATGTATGTATCTCTAATTGCATGGGAACTTGAAATGATAATACAATATAGAAATATTGTTGGAATCAAATTTTTTTGTTATAATCTGATAGATAATGTTAACTTTCGAGAGAAAAGTTCTTCGTAAGATCTTAGGTCCAGTATGAGTTGGCGACGACTACCACATATGAATGAACCACGACCTGTAAGAGCTTTATCACGACAATGATATAATTCAGCGAATTAACATTCAGCGGCTTCGCTGCCTTGGTCATGTCGTGAGAATGGATGAAGATGCTTCAGCGAAAAAGGTGTTTAAAGCAGTAGTTGTATGAATAAGGCGTAGAAGTAGACTATGTCTCCGGTGGACCGATCAAGCACTACTGCAAAGCTTACTATAGTATGGACACTGGTGTTTGGCAATCCATGTAAAAATTTTGCATATTCCTAATAGTTACTTACTTACTGACATACTCAACATTCTTGAGCTTGCTAATAATAAATGGAAGACATTTGGGTCATGTATGATTTCCCGGTTGACATGGGAACTCAATAAAAAGAACAGGTGAAAAACTAAAGGGTTTACTACAGTTTTCTCTGGTCACTAGTGTTGAAGAATTCATGCAGAAAAATTTTACATTCGTAATACTTACTTATTTGCTAAAGTACTTAACATTCATGAGCTTACTGATAATAAGTGGAAGACACTTAAGTCATGTGTGATTTTCTAGTTATGTTGGTAGTACCGAGCACTTTCACATCGTTGATCATCTCGTCCTTCCACCGAAGATGCAGATGTCCTCTACCACGTTTTCAAACTGTGGGTAACGAATCAAAAACATTTCTAGACGAAGCCGTTGAATTTTAATTTACTTAACTATGTCAATGTCGCGGTATAGCTCATATAGCTCATCGT
>NC_051848.1:98436678-98449192 GCF_002237135.1 Teleopsis dalmanni
TCCAAATACATATATATGTTTCATGGTTCAATGTAAATGTAATTTATTATTGTTTTTATGTAATGTATACCTTAATATTAATTACAATGTATTTATATGTATAGTTCCCCGATGATGACTATAGATTATAGTCGAAATATTGGACAATAAAAATCTTATAAAACTAAATAATAAATTTTATTTTTTTTTTTTAAAAATATCATTATTTAATAACTGACCAATTAGCCCGTGAAATAATTATTTTTAAAAAAAATTTTCTTTTGGTCATTAAAACATTTAATTATTATATATTATTTATATTACAGAAAGCGGGGGACTTACACAGGAACTTCTCCAATATTTATATGCCAGCAAAAACATCACATACCGGAAAAACGATAAAAGACGCCCACGCCCAGTCACGCCCGAAGGTAAGCGATTAAGTATTAACATATTTATTTCTTAGAAATTTCGTTATATATATATATTTTTTTAAATTTGTATAAGTATTGTCAAAGAGTATATAAACATAGAGTGTGCATGTCGAACAAAATATCAGTCAGAAAAATTTTGTTCTACTGGTTTTGTAACAACGGTAACAACGTTTGTTCTACAACGGTTTTAATAGCAGCTACAACAGTTCTGCTAAAAACTTGTGTTGCAAGTTTTACTCTCATTTTTTCAAAGAGTTGGGAATATATGTTCCCAAGTATTAAAATCACACTTACTAAAACTATTTCGCAAGGATTTTATCAAGTGTGGGAAATCAAAGAAGCAATAAACTTTTAAATTATTATGAAAAAAGTATGGATTGTGGATTCCAGCACCAGAGATGGAATTACACATTTTCTGTTTGAAGACCCTCGATCATATATTAGTTCACGAATTTTTAAACCAATTTCATTTAAATTATTTAAATTTTCGAATACAATGTTTGAAAGGCATTCACCTGATAATCCATTGCTGGAATAAAAATAATTAGAAATAAATAACCATTTCATCGAAAAACATGACAGCAATCGATAAAGAAAGATTTCTTTTAAATTTTGACTCTTATTTTGCACGAAATGAAAAGCACTATTTTTGAAGACAGGTTGAAGTGATTTATTAGGCGCCCACCAATTAATAGTACAAGGGTGTGGTAAGTTATAAAATTAGTAGGAACAATTTTATAGAAAAACCTAGATATATTTTTTTGATGTCGAAGATAGAAGTAAAAAAAGCCATAAAAATATGGAAGAATTTTGCGAATTGTCACTTTTAAAATTTTACTGTTAATAAAATTTAAACATATAAAAGAGAAAGAATCAAATCGAGCTAGGGTGATTTCATTTTTTTGCTTAGAAGGAAAAGAACTAGAATGCATGCTTAAGAAGTACTTAAGAAGTTAACATAAAGTATGTTATAGTTAAGTATATATTAAGAAAATGACTATGACTTTTATAAATATATAGTGACGAAATTATAAGTATATTAAATCCACTCTGATGAGTCTGGGTAGTTCCCAGACGAGTCAGTGGAAACTGATAGTGGACAGATACTTTGGTTTCCGTAAGTAGTTACCCCATTTTTGAACAGACGATTTGTCGACAATTATAGAATAATAACAATTCATGTTATTTTTATATTTTTTTAATATATATATTTTAAGATTACTTTCATTTTTATTACTTGAATCTATATTTTATTTTATTATTTGAGTTTATTTCATTATTCCTTAATGTTATATTATGTGTGGGTAGATTATGCTATCGATAATCGACAGATTTAGGGATACTTAGGTTTGTGCTATTTGCGGTGATTAGCCATCACTGTGTCCGGTATTTTGTCATTGCACATTATACTTAGGGCATCGTAGGATGCCCTGGGACAATGAGACAAAAAGCAATACGAGGACAAGCAGGTGATAGCGAATGTAAAAAAATTTTTTAAATTGCGGTGACATTCTCAGGTGTTGAAGAGAGTGGAGTTAAATTGTTAGAGAGCAGTGATATGATATGTTTTATCGATTGCCACTTGAAATACTTTTTCCGTACCAAAATTTGTTAAAAAATATACCATTTGTGTGAAGAAAAGGTGCATTTTTATTCTGTTTTATTCTAATAAGATAATACAGTTTATATAAACTGTACAGAAGATATACAACAGTACAAGTCTTTTTATGCATAACAATTTTATTATTTTAATAATCTAATCCGATCTTTTGCTGACCATACATAGTGCATATCTTTTTTTATCAAATAATTCTTTGCTTAATATAATACTCTTTAAGGTCTTAAAAGACAATTCCGTCGAATATTTTGTGAACTTTTGCGACCCCCATATTTTTTCTAAATCAATACATAAAATTATATTAGTTTCGTAGTGCCCAGTTGCATTTATAAATAATTTTAATTGGATAATATAATACTGCGTTTCCACTTCTTACTTAGTAAGTCATATAGTAAGATTTGCGTTGACATTATCACAAGTTACTTAAGGAATAGGAAAGACCTTTTATGTGTCAAAACGTTCTGGTTTTAGAGCTTTTCTGTGTTTACATTTTAATTGTAAACAGAAGACATTAAATTTCATCTGTGGAAAGTGCAATACTACCTGAAAATAAATCAGCATGGAAAACGCTGAAAATTTAAATAATTTAATTTATAATATTTGTAATATTATTCACAATATGAATGGAGCAGTTGTTGCATATAGAAGAAAAAAATTTCAATGATTTATAAAAAAATACAATGTAATAAATTAATTTTTTTATACAATATAACAAATAAAATTTTTTATTTGCATTCCAGTCAGAAGACCAGAGTAACCTAATAAAAATTATAATTTAAATTAATTAATTTTTAATTATAATTTAAATTGTTTAATTAAAACGTCGATTTGTGGTGTTCAATATATATGATATTATTTTAAATTATGAAAATATATCATTCCCTAAAATAAGATTTTGATTATTCAGAATATATATAGTGTCATTTTTTTAGGATTGTTATTTATTAACAAAAATTAATGACGATTAAACGATTAAACGAAGAATGGGATTTCTGCGTTATATACGAACATAATCAAATACTTAGATATTATAAATGTTTAGGTTTTAATCATATAGCAGTTAAATAACATATGCAGCAGTAGTTTGGGGTGTCCAGAGATATAAAGAATCACAAAAATTACAAACGAATTATATTAAACGTGCCTTTAATTTACCAATAAACACACCGAACTATATAATACATTTGGAAACTGGATTACCGTCGTTATATATAAACACGCTTAGACAGCATTTCAACTATATAAATCGAATACTAGATTTAAAGGAAAGTCATCTAAAATAGTATCTACTAAGTAATTTCTAAGCAATAAACCCTATTTTTCAAAAACTGAATGGATATGGCAACAGAACTAAATTAACTCTTACAAATTGAAGCGAAAACAATTTGAATACGCTGCGAGAACCAGCCTAACGAGATTAACGTACATTGAACTAAATTACGACTGGAATGATAATAACTATTTCAATGCCAAGTACAAACCGTGGTTTATAAAAAATACTAATCTTCATTGAGACCTTTATCGCGGTTGTGGCTCTGAAAACGAGGAGGAAACATGTTTTCTATCTCATGTGTCAGTGCCCATCTTTAGATAGGCCAAGATCAAAAATCTTGGGGCCGATCTGACTGAGCTGTCATCCTGCAATGTTAGGGACCTAACCAGATTCTTATAATTGTCGGGTTAATTTTTCTTCACCTAAATGTCGAAGTCGTTGCCTTTTTCGGCGTTGGAAGTATACTGATCACCTTGTCTATGTACGAACCAACGCTATACCTGCTGTAACACAACGGGCCATTATTTTGAGTCCAAGTGGGCTTTCTTGGTATACAAGACCGCCACTCTAACCTAACCTAACCTAAAGACTTGGTCGTACCAACAGTAATAGAAAAAGCTACTCAATGTAGCCGTCAGTACCTTTTAAAGTTAGAAGATCACCCTAACCAACAGCTTATAAGTTCCTGCTGAACAAAGGCCACAAACATTTAAAAAAGGAGGACTCCATCAACACCTGCTAACTTTACTTAATTTTTATTTAATTAAAAATATTAAAAATTTTATATGATTAAATTAAATGTGATTTTTAATTTTATTTTAATTTTAATTTAGTTTTAATATTAATTTTCAACCTAATTTTATTTTAAATAATTTAATAACTCAATACTTTTTTTCAAAGCAACGACCTAGGGAAAAAAAAATTTAGTTTTAAGACTAAAGTTTAAATTATACAAATCATTATTTAAAAAGAAACATAGAACTCTAAAATAAACATCCAAATGTGTCACATCAAGCTCGTGTCACTGCCCAACAACAGCCCAAATTTCATTAGATCGGAGAGGAAATGCGCATTCTCGCATGGGCGGAAGACTTAGTTAAGAGTGGAGTTCGTTTCATGGTATGAGAAAAGACACGTTGGCGGCAGTACTTAGTCCAATAATATGGTGCGGGAAATTATCTACCATCCACAGGGACTCGAGAACAATATTCATTCCTAAAAAAGCAAACAGTTCCGATCCAAGTGAATACAGATCAATTACTGTCCCGTCTATTCTAGCAAGACTTCTTAATTAAGTTCTTGCCGGATAAATTTCCATTCCACTCCAAACAACGGGCCTTCATCCTTTCCGATGACTGTACTGACAACACAACACTTTTTGACATGCTGCTAAGAGACCACCATCAAAGTCATGTAGCTTGTCACAATGCCAGTCTTGACGTAAGTAAAGCCTTTGACTCCATCTCGCACAAGAGCATTGAAGTTGTACTCAACTACTACGGGCTCAATAAAAAATTCGATGAGTTTGTTGGTGCCCTGCTTTAAGAGTCAACAACTGTACTGTGAGGCAAAGGCTAGATCGACAATACCCTGGTTCCAGAGAGATGTGTTAAACAAGGCAACTCTCTATCATCTTTGCTTTCTAATATTGTTGTAACCTCAATCACCTCTGCTTTTCAATATTGTTGTAAACCAGCTCCTGGGAACTCTGCCTAAAGAAGTCGGCTCAACCATTGGTGATTTTTGCTTAAATGCTATGGCATTTGCAGATGATCTTATCTTAATTGGTAGGAGACCTGTGGGGCTTCAACTGTTAATAGACAGCTCTTCTTCTTTTCTGGAATAGTGCGGTATGTCTATAAATACAGCGAAGAGATTTACCATTAGCATTGAAGCCAACGCTAAAAGGAAAATTACGATAGTAAATACCAACAGAGTTTTCACTGTCGGTCAGCACACGATTCCGTCTTTAAATAGATCAGAAACATGGCGATATTTTGGGGTAATATTTACTCCAGAGGGTAGAATATTGTTCATGCCCAAGGATGAATTGATTTCTAAGTTAAACAGGCTACAAACTGAGAGCAATCCTGGTACCTCAATTGTATCATAAGATTGCTCTAGGTAACATAACAAACAGTTGTCCAAATAAAACTAACGGCATCATCAGAAATACAGTGCGAACGTGTCTTCGTTTACCGTCAGATACAGTCATATCCTACTTTCATACTCCAGTGAATAGTGGTGGTTTGGGTGTACCCGCTCTACGATGGGTCGTTCCCCTACTTCGCGTAAAGAGATTATCAAATCTCAAAATCCCCTTGTTTAGATTCTTGCGTGACAGCAAACACATTAGTCGCAATTGAGGTCTCAAAGACCGTAAAGCGACTACGTATGAATGGAAACCAATATCGATAAAATGTAGACTGGTAAATTACATACAACAATCGATGGTTTAGGGTTATCAGATTGTCACTACCTACCACAAACAAACAGGTGGATACGCAAACCGACAAAGCTGCTGAAAGGGAAAGACTATCTCAATTCTGTAAGACCACGCATTAATGCTTTACCATCTAGATCAAGAATTTCTAGCGGTATGGCAGCATAGAATAGAACCTGCAGAGCTGACTGCCAATGTCCTGAAACCCTCAATCACATCTTACAGCAATGCCATCGTACGCATGGTCCCAGAATTGCACGTCATGATGCCGTGGTTAAAAATACCATATAAAAAGTAATTTGGAAAACAGACACTTACTAATATCAATCGAGTCAACTTTTCAATTACCAAACGGTACTACCGTAAAACCCGACATTGTGGCATGCAAGAATGGAATCTTAATGTTCACGATATGGATAAGGTACGTAAATATGATAGGGAAGACCTCAAAACTCTTCTTCATCATAGATACAGTGCCGAGGACGCTAAATGTTGTAGAATCACTCTTAATTGGCGCGGCGTATAGACCAAACGTTCCGCGAATACATTGCTTAACTCAAAAATGATAAAGAAATAAGATCTAGCAGTTATCAGTACAAGAGTGATCATAGGTTGGTTTGCAGGTTTTACCACCTTTAACCACAACACATTGGTCTGCGCTGGTATTGGGTAGCAATATCTGCTTCTTAGCTATTTTTGGGGTGACGCTACCCGCAAATCGAGGTGTAAAATCCAGGAAGGTTTTAGTGAGTAAGAATCTCACATTACCAGACACTCTTCGTCTAGTGTCTATGTAAGGTTTCCCCTTGTGGAAAAAAAAAATAATAGCCAAATGCCTCGTCATCTAATTAGTGACGCACATGAATGGATTAACGAGATTTCTTCTGTCCTTTGTCCTTATCTTTTGTTTATTTTTGAGAGTTGATCAGTGTGGACCTTGAGAATAAAATTAGTCTCAAGATAATTTTGTATAAATACAGAACACTGTTGTAAATAAAATCAGTCTTAAGATTCAATCATTCGAATAAATTTCAATGATTTTACAGAAACAAATAAAGTGTGTTTCTATTATTAATATTTAAAAACATAATTGGCGCAGTCGGTAATCGAGTCTAATCGACTCTTTATGAACTTTTAAAATCTAATTTTTAACTAAATAAAATAAAAAATTTGAACAAATAAAAAAAAAAAAATTTTTTATCCGCTTCAAGAATTTTTAGAAAGCGTGGAAAATACAATGTTACTATGTTCGGATAATCCTGAACTTCAACAATTCGGACTGATGATTGTAACCACAGAGAAATTGCAAGGAGATGCAAAGAGATGTGTTCAACTTATGGGATATAAGCCAACGTGGGAAGCGATTAAAATCAAATTAACAACTCATTTCCGGCCCAGGAAAAACTACATGACGGTAATGGACGAGAGCAAAAATCAAAGGTAAATAATTTAAGAGAACTACTTAATAAAATCGAAAAAATTAATTCTGAATTATATCAAATATATCAATATGATAAAGAAAAACCTGAAAACTTCAGTCCAGTAAATAACGAAAAAAATTTAATTGCTAGAGTTAGTAGTATGCTCTGCGGTAGTTATAGATCCTAGATATAGATCGACAACAAAAGTAGTTTAATTGAAGTAATAAACAATAATAATATTCTGTGCTTTGGGCTGTACTTATTATATACTATTTATATTATAGAAAGCATTGAACGATTTAAATTGTCGGCTGAAAATTTGGAACGTTTGCGGAGCAGTGAAAATATAACGTTCCGAAGAAACGACAATAGACGTGTTCATGATAAAGGTAAAACTTATATCTATTATTTTTTATTATTATTTATCTTTATTTTTAATTCATTTTAAATTTGTAGGGAATAGTTATACTAATGCCTCTCATTCTAGTTGTTAATGTTTATTTAGTCCATATTATTATTATTTATTATTTATTATTATTATGTATTATTTATATTATAGAAAGCATTGAGAATTTGGAACGTTTGAGGACCAGCAAAAATATAACGTTCCGCAGGCATGATAGGAGACGTGTTGATGATACAGGTAAAATTTATATTAAATTGTTAGATTAGAGAAAGAATATACATGAATCTTTTAATATAACATTTTTATATTAATAATAATGTTCTCTTTTGTTTTGTTTTTAGAAACAGACTGTGAGGAAAGACGGACTAATCCGGTAATATTATCGGTAGAAATGCTTGTACCGGCAGTTATGCGCGAAGGTAAGCGATTAAGTATTAACATATTTATTTCTTAGAAATTTCGTTATATATATATATTTTTTTAAATTTGTATAAGTTTTGTCAAAGAGTATATAAACATAGAGTGTGCATGTCGAACAAAATATCAGTCACAAAAATTTTGTTCTACTGGTTTTTTAACAACGGTAACAACGTTTGTTCTACAACGGTTTTAATAGCAGCTACAACAGTTCTGCTAAAAACTTGTATTGAAAATTTTACGCTCATTTTTTCAAAGAGTTGGGAATATATGTTCCCAAGTATTAAAAACAACATATATTTTTCATATATATATGTTATTTTTATGATTCTTATAGTGAAAGTATTGTATATATTCCAAATACATATATATGTTTCATGGTTCAATGTAAATGTAATTTATTATTGTTTTTATGTAATGTATACCTTAATATTAATTACAATGTATTTATATGTATAGTTCCGCGATGATGACTATAGATTATAGTCGAAATATTGGACAATAAAAATCTTATAAAACTAAATAATAAATTTTATTTTTTTTTTAAAAAAATATCATTATTTAATAACTGACCAATTAGCCCGTGAAATAATTTTTTTTAAAAAAAATTTTCTTTTGGTCATTAAAACATTTAATTATTATATATTATTTATATTACAGAAAGCGGGGGACTTACACAGGAACTTCTCCAATATTTAAATGAAAGCAAAAACATCACATACCGGAAAAACGATAAAAGACGCCCACGCCCAGTCACGCCCGAAGGTAAGCGATTAAGTATTAACATATTTATTTCTTAGAAATTTCGTTATATATGTATATTTTTTTAAATTTGTATAAGTATTGTCAAAGAGTATATAAACATAGAGTGTGCATGTCGAACAAAATATCAGTCAGAAAAATTTTGTTCTATTGGTTTTGTAACAACGGTAACAACGTTTGTTCTACAACGGTTTTAATAGCAGCTACAACAGTTCTGCTAAAAACTTGTATTGAAAATTTTACGCTCATTTTTTCAAAGAGTTGGGAATATATGTTCCCAAGTATTAAAAACAACATATATTTTTCATATATATATGTTATTTTTATGATTCTTATAGTAAAAGTATTGTATATATTCCAAATACATATGTATGTTTCATGGTTCAATGTAAATGTAATATATTATTGTTTATGTAATGTATATCTTAATATTAATTACAATGTATTTATATGTATAGTTGCCAGATGATGACTATAGATTATAGTCGAAATATTGGACAATAAAAATCTTATAAAACTAAATAATAAATTTTTTTGGTTTTTTAAAAAAATATCATTATTTAGCCCGTGAAATAATTATTTTTAAAAAATTTCTTTTGGTCATTAAAACATTTAATTAATATTATATTATTTAATACACAAAAGCGGGGGACTTACACAGGACTTCTCCAATATTTAAATGCCAGCAAAAACATCACATACCGGAAAAACGATAAAAGACGCCCACGCCCAGTCACGCCCGAAGGTAAGTGATTAAGTATTAACATATTTATTTCTTAGAAATTTCGTTACATATGTATATTTTTTTAAATTTGTATAAGTATTGTCAAAGAGTATATAAACATAGAGTGTGCATGTCGAACAAAATATCAGTCACAAAAATTTTGTTCTACTGGTTTTGTAACAACGGTAACAACGTTTGTTCTACAACGGTTTTAATAGCAGCTACAACAGTTCTGCTAAAAACTTGTATTGAAAATTTTACGCTCATTTTTTCAAAGAGTTGGGAATATATGTTCCCAAATTAAAAACAACATATATTTTTCATATATATATGTTATTTTTATGATTCTTATAGTGAAAGTATTGTATATATTCCAAATACATATGTATGTTTCATGGTTCAATGTAAATGTAATTTATTATTGTTTTTATGTAATGTATACCTTAATATTAATTACAATGTATTTATATGTATAGTTCCGCGATGATGACTATAGATTATAGTCGAAATATTGGACAATAAAAATCTTATAAAACTAAATAATAAATTTTATTTTTTTTTTTTAAAAATATCATTATTTAATAACTGACCAATTAGCCCGTGAAATAATTATTTTTAAAAAAAATTTTCTTTTGGTCATTAAAACATTTAATTATTATATATTATTTATATTACAGAAAGCGGGGGACTTACACAGGAACTTCTCCAATATTTAAATGAAAGCAAAAACATCACATACCGGAAAAACGATAAAAGACGCCCACGCCCAGTCACGCCCAGTCACGCCCGAAGGTAAGCGATTAAGTATTAACATATTTATTTCTTAGAAATTTCGTTATATATGTATATTTTTTTAAATTTGTATAAGTATTGTCAAAGAGTATATAAACATAGAGTGTGCATGTCGAACAAAATATCAGTCAGAAAAATTTTGTTCTATTGGTTTTGTAACAACGGTAACAACGTTTGTTCTACAACGGTTTTAATAGCAGCTACAACAGTTCTGCTAAAAACTTGTATTGAAAATTTTACGCTCATTTTTTCAAAGAGTTGGGAATATATGTTCCCAAGTATTAAAAACAACATATATTTTTCATATATATATGTTATTTTTATGATTCTTATAGTGAAAATATTGTATATATTCCAAATACATATATATGTTTCATGGTTCAATGTAAATGTAATTTATTATTGTTTTTATGTAATGTATACCTTAATATTAATTACAATGTATTTATATGTATAGTTCCCCGATGATGACTATAGATTATAGTCGAAATATTGGACAATAAAAATCTTATAAAACTAAATAATAAATTTTATTTTTTTTTTAAAAAAATATCATTATTTAATAACTGACCAATTAGCCCGTGAAATAATTATTTTTAAAAAAAATTTTCTTTTGGTCATTAAAACATTTAATTATTATATATTATTTATATTACAGAAAGCGGGGGACTTACACAGGAACTTCTCCAATATTTAAATGAAAGCAAAAACATCACATACCGGAAAAACGATAAAAGACGCCCACGCCCAGTCACGCCCGAAGGCAAGCGATTAAGTATTAACATATTTATTTCTTAGAAATTTCGTTATATATGTATATTTTTTTAAATTTGTATAAGTATTGTCCCAAAGAGTATATAATACATAGAGTGTGCATGTCGAACAAAATATCAGTCACAAAAATTTTGTTCTACTGGTTTTTTAACAACGGTAACAACGTTTGTTCTACAACGGTTTTAATAGCAGCTACAACAGTTCTGCTAAAAACTTGTATTGAAAATTTTACGCTCATTTTTTCAAAGAGTTGGGAATATATGTTCCCAAGTATTAAAAACAACATCTATTTTTCATATATATATGTTATTTTTATGATTCTTATAGTAAAAGTATTGTATATATTCCAAATACATATGTATGTTTCATGGTTCAATGTAAATGTAATTTATTATTGTTTTTATGTAATGTATACCTTAATATTAATTACAATGTATTTATATGTATAGTTCCCCGATGATGACTATAGATTATAGTCGAAATATTGGACAATAAAAATCTTATAAATAAATCTAAAATTTTTTTTTTTTTTAAAAATAATCATTATTTAATAACTGACCAATTAGCCCGTGCAAAATTATTTTTAAATAAAAATTTCTTTTTGGTGCATTCAAACATTTAATTATTATATATTATTTATATTACAGAAAGCGGGGAACTTACACAGGAACTTCTCCAATATTTAAATGCCAGCAAAAACATCACATACCGGAAAAACGATAAAAGACGCCCACGCCCAGTCACGCCCGAAGGTAAGCGATTAAGTATTAACATATTTATTTCTTAGAAATTTCGTTATATATGTATATTTTTTTAAATTTGTATAAGTATTGTCAAAGAGTATATAAACATAGAGTGTGCATGTCGAACAAAATATCAGTCAGAAAAATTTTGTTCTATTGGTTTTGTAACAACGGTAACAACGTTTGTTCTACAACGGTTTTAATAGCAGCTACAACAGTTCTGCTAAAAACTTGTATTGAAAATTTTACGCTCATTTTTTCAAAGAGTTGGGAATATATGTTCCCAAGTATTAAAAACAACATATATTTTTCATATATATATGTTATTTTTATGATTCTTATAGTGAAAATATTGTATATATTCCAAATACATATATATGTTTCATGGTTCAATGTAAATGTAATTTATTATTGTTTTTATGTAATGTATACCTTAATATTAATTACAATGTATTTATATGTATAGTTCCCCGATGATGACTATAGATTATAGTCGAAATATTGGACAATAAAAATCTTATAAAACTAAATAATAAAGTTTATTTTTTTTTTAAAAAAATATCATTATTTAATAACTGACCAATTAGCCCGTGAAATAATTATTTTTAAAAAAAATTTTCTTTTGGTCATTAAAACATTTAATTATTATATATTATTTATATTACAGAAAGCGGGGGACTTACACAGGAACTTCTCCAATATTTAAATGAAAGCAAAAACATCACATA
>NC_051848.1:98449292-98470854 GCF_002237135.1 Teleopsis dalmanni
TAAATAAAGGAAACGTTCTATTACAAATCATATACTATTAGAAGTTCGTTTTGCATCTATTTGATATTATCTTGCTAAACTTTTGCAAAATTGCAAATACAAATTTTGTTTATAAAGCAGAGCTCGATCAAATTTTTAAGATGCCCCTAAAATTAAACATAAATATTCTGCAAACAGCTGATTAATCAGTTCAGATTTGACAGTTTGCCATACGCTGTGTTAAATATTGACATTTCCATTTTAATTCATAATTAAATAATATAAACAAAAGAAATATTTTATTTTTATTTACGAAACTTATAAATAACTGTTATACTAAATTTCTAAGAATCAATCCAATTAATGATATTTATCAAATAAACTAAAAGGTTACATATTTTAGAGTAAATTCAGAGCCGAACCTCATTACAGATTTTTTAAATGGTAATGTTAACGTTGATAGCTTTAATATTGAAAATATTTTCATTATTTTAAGATTGTTATAGATTATACAAAATATATAATCTATGTTACAAGCATAGAATCCTGACAGAAAAATAAAAGTATTAATTTATCTTAGAAATATTTCTTCGACTACAAACACATCTCTCTGTGAGAGTAAATCTGGAGTAAATCTATGCGTATAAAATGAGCACGTAATTATTTCGTTGTATTTAATTGATTTTATATATCTTGTTTTGAGTATTATATATCAAATATTCAAGATATAATAAATATATTTGCTTTTTTGAGTAGTGTTTATTAAATCTATTTAGATAGTAACCTTAGTCGCAATTGTCAAATAAAAGTTATCGATAATAATCCAACAGGTTCGTAATCGGTTTTTTTTGTATTCATTACATAGTGTTGTTTGAGAATTATTAGGTGTGGATTTTTTTTAATACTTTGCAGTGCTTTGTTATTGTATATTAAAATGTATGTTTGGATTGAGAAAGTTTGTAGAATTTCAATATGTTTTTAAACAGAGTGTGATAACAGATTGATAATGTTGAAATTCTCATAATTTTCTCTTTAATTATTTTTATTATTGTTCTAATCAAAATAATATATTTATATGGGATTCTTTTTAATTTTTTTTTAGATTTTATACACCTGCTTACTCACTACATCGTAATTAAATTATATTAATAAAAGTGTTTACTCCTTGACACATCTTGATGACCTGCAAAAATAATTTAGTACCGTACAAAGTTGTTTTTGCTTTTGATAATCGAAGTGAGATATGTAACTATCAAATGTATAGAGCAATCGGCTTTTAATTAGTGAAACTAGAACTTAAATGTTCTAAGGTAATTTTGATAAATTTTTATTAAACTGATGCATTTTAATCTCATGCATATATATTTTTAAGGTTTTAAACTATTTGATACCACTTCGAACAAATGATTGACTAGTCAACAAGTATTAACGCTTCTTAAAATAAATAATTTAAACCAAAAATGATGGGTCCAAGTTCACAAATTAGTAAAATATTACTGACGCTGCTGATACTTGTAATAATATTTTTTATTGCAATGGATGTGCAGCTATATCTACGTATTCAACATTATCCCATTGACCGAAACTATCATTTTAATACTTCAGTGGATCCAACTGATGTAAACAGTATCAATTCATATGAACAACAAACATGGCTATCATGTGATTATAATCCATTATGTCATGTTACAGTTAAAGCAATTCTACTTGATCATACCAACCACTATTTATTTGCACCATTGGCTACATTATTCGACAATGTTGTTGGTTTTTCAAGATCTTTCGTTTCAGCTAATATGATATCGTTTTTCCATGTAATTGTAGCGTGTATATCGGGCAAATTAGTTGCCTCTAGTAGTCTCGGTTATCGTCGATTGGGTGTTGTTCTATTTCAGTTTAGAACGTTTCTAGATGACTTAGATGGACATGTAGCAAGAGTGAAAAAAAACATACGAGGTGAGCGATCAGAAGTAGGAACATCTGGATATTACATTGATGGTATATGTGATGGATTGGGCTGTATTGCTCTTCTCTTGGGCGCTTTCATATATTTAAAAAATAATCCACCACGTAGAGGATATTCGCAATTACCAGTTACTGAATCCAAACTTCCAGAACCTGTTGTAAGACAAAAACCTAAACCAACAGTGAGAAAAGTTGCAAAGAAAGTTATTAGTTTTACTGGTCAATTATTACTAAGCTCAACAGCATGGAATCGGTATATAGCTGTCTATCAAGATTCTCTTGAACGCACCAATGTTTCTGCAGTACAAATGGCACGTCAAAATACAGTCTTCAAGTCTACCTGGTTTTTCTGTGTTGCTTGGATGTGGCGAGTTGTGAATGTACATTCTTTGGTGCATTGTTTTCTATTAAGCATATTTTGTGATAAATTATGGGAGTTTTTAAAAAGTATTCAATATATCGGATACGTTATTTTGCTAATTGCAATATGTATAACAGAAATGCACATTTTAGAAACAAATAACTTTATTTTTAACTCGTTAATTGTAAATAATCAGAGCTCATGATTTTACCATATATCTAAATGTAAACTAAATCGTTTTAGGCAATATTTAATACTAAAGGCTCCTATTATAGTTTTTAAATAAAATTTTAATATATATTGAATTTGTAAATTAACAAGTGTTTTTGAATAGCTGTAAAATAATATTAATGCCTAACATAATTTATTGCATGTATTTGTTTAAGTTTTAATTATCAACGTTGTGCTAAAAGTTAATATTATGTTATATCGATGCAAAATTTAACTTTTTAACATAATTAAACAAAAGTTTTTGTACATTTGCTGTCAACTTTTTACTGGAAAATAAATGTGAATTAAATTTCAGTATTGTATAGATCTTTTTTCCGCAATTTTGCCTGAAGAACATCATTCTCATTGTATGAAATATATAAAGGAGGTATTAAAGCAGAAGCTACCATACGGTTTTCAGAATTCAACAAATTGAAAGTCGCACATGCCTGAAAAATATAATTGCATATAACAAATGATAAATTTTAATATAAATAATATATATTTGGCGTATTACATAATATACTATTTTGAATAATATTCACCTGTTCAGTGCGCAATATCTCGACATTTATTTTGTAGTTTCTCATAAATTCCATTATTTTTTTCGAAAAATTTGGCGATGGAGCTTGATCTCCGATACCGAGAACAAGAACATCTAATTTTGGTTCTAATGCATAAAATATCGACAAACTGTTTTCATTTATATCCTCAAAGGAATTAACATGCCAAGATAGTATTGATCTAAGGCGAAAATGAATTAGAAATTTTTTGATATTTGTGAAATCTTTAGTTACCGAGGAAATATAGCTATAGGTCCCATAACAACTACATCATTGTTGAGCCGAAATCCGTATTGACTATATCCTGTGATCATTAGACCATTTTCCAAGCTAGTATTTAATATTGATACCTTGGTTTTACCATCAGCATCATATGCACCAGGACTTCGTTTAATGCTCGTTATTCCAAAATTCCGAACATATTTTGTATTTTCCACAGGTAACAATTTTCTACCTTCGTTTAGGATATTTCTTAATTTCATGAACCGCATTTTTTTAAAACATTGTAATTATTCTATTATGACATTTACGGAATACTGAAAATAAAACATCTATGTAACAAAGTTGCAATAGGTACATGTGTAATAAAAATTTAAATCATGGTTAAAAAATTCATAAAATTTTATTTTCTGATAAAAATTTTATTCAATATTTAACAGTAATAAGATATATCGTGAATACTTAAAGGTTGACGAAAATTGTCATATTTTTATTTTACATTAAAAAAAAATTTCATAAAATTTGCCCTTATGTGTTGTTTTTGAATTTGTAATTCTTGGGGAAAATTTTTGCAAATTGGATGAGCAATTGAGAAAATATACGTTTCTCTTGTTTTTTTTTTAATAATACAATTCAATATACTAGGTGTGCACCAAAAAAGAACAATGATTACACAACACTCGAGTCATTGGTTGTATTTCACTTATACTGACTCTGACTCTCTTTTTGTATACCCAACTCTACTTTACTCATACATAAAAATCAAATTACTTATAATTTATACTCTATGCACATGATACTCATTAATATTTAGTTAGTTAGTTGTGGTGGAGGGAGGATCGAATTCTCCTCAATTTGTGGATTCAAGACGGCTGAGTATGTTGAAGAAGGGGACCCCCAGAAACAAGCCTTTTTCTAAACCCTTGGACCATGCTTATATGGAGTCCAAACCTTGGTACGATAGCTTTCGTTGAAAGCTTTTCATGCATTCTTGCGGAGCGTAGAGAGGTTATTAATGAATGAGTCAACTCTCTAATTTCCTAATCAAGGGATTCCTGTTGATGTTGCTATTAAGTAGTGTACTGAAAGTATCCTAGTTTGCCTTCCTGACATTACATTCTGATTGCTTAGCTACTATGAGAACACCCATCACAAACATGATGTATCTATGATCAGAGAATAAGTTCTTGACTGAGACTCTTCAATAATTGATTGGCTACATGAGTGACATGTAAGCGGATACTATTAAAACTGCAGGCTTTTGCTTTCGCTCTACAATGATGGTGGTGATATCTAGAGAGCTTTAATGAGAAAAGAGAAAAACATTAATGTGCGCGTTTTTGTTAAAATACCCGATCTAGGCTTATACTATCCTTTGACATAAAATAGATTATAATCACGGATTTCGCCTACCGTGGAATGCCAGATAACACGGCGTTCCTTTCATTGTTATTAATATAGTCCTAAGGCTTCGACAATTAACTGTCCGTAATATTATGTGAATTGAATTTTACCCTTTCTATAGTCACTGAGAAATTTCTTTAACCTTTATAGTCTTAATCTTGTTACGTATTTTTTTTAACTAATACGATTTGAAGTTCAATTTTTTGTAGAAAATTCTGCTCCTTTACTATATAAAGGTATGGTATTCCTTAAGGATCCTTAAGGAATGTTTCTGATCAGATTGAGCGCTTACGTAGGAATGTCTGAGCTCGATATCTCTGCAAAGTTAATACGACTCTGCAAAGTGATATTGAGCAGTATTCGTAGCTCTACCAAGGTAAAATCGAGTCTCTTTGAACATTTTGAAACCATGCAAGACTTCAAGCAAGATTCGTTACGATGTTATCTCTGAATTTTCTATGATTTTTTTGTTATGGACGCGTTAAACAGAGGGAAGGTGTTTATTGAAATGACACTTGCAAATGTATATTGTATATCTTATATTATAGGGTATAGCAAGCGTGATATTTCTTTTGTCTTTACCGCTATCGAAAAAAGGAATGAGGGCAAAATGAAGTTTATGTCGACCACAGGCAAAATTTTGGAATGGCGACTGGCCAGACACAGAATTGGCGACTCAGGACTATACTTTCGAACCTGTCAATGTTTCATCTATCTTGGCACTGCTGTTACAGACAACATTAATGTCTGCTTGGAAATTAGATGAGGAATTACTATTGCCAATAGGTACCACTATTGTCTTAGTAGGGAGTTCTTTATGACGTTTAGGTCGCTGGTACTGGAAGTAGCACTGGAAGTTTTTAAAAAAAAAAATTTTACGTAATGTCTTTCTTTCTCTAAGAGTTTGTGATGACTACCGCATCCGAACGAACCTCGAGCTGTACTAACTTTATCATGGCATTGATATCATTTAGAGGAATAAAATCCAGCGGCTTTGCTGGCTGGAGGTCATGAAAAGTAATGATGATGCTCCATTGAAAAAGGTGTTTAAAACGGTTGTTGGAAGAAGAAGGTGTAGGGGTAGGCAGTGTCTCTTGATGAACTGATCAAATTATGGGAATACTAATCGCGCTTGATATATGAGACTGCAAAGGGTGCGTACGAAGTAGAGGCGCCTGGAGAGGAGTGTTGCTTCAGGCCAAAACCTTATAATCAATTAAATAATTGGGTTAATATGGTCAATTAAGTATTGAACGGAGTTAGCACTGCCACATTTCCGAGGTTCTCTTACTCGGATTCATTCGAACTTAATTCAGAGCGATTGTTATCAGCAAGTGGCTATAAGATTTTCCACTTGAATAATATATGAGAATTCCCCTATTCAGAACTGCTTGGGAGACAGGTATTGTGGGAACAACAAAAAATTCAAATTTGTTTTGTTAAACGTTGACAACATTTGCATTTTTTAATGTCGAAAAGTACAAAAATAAGAAGCAAATCAAACAAATGAAAAGAATTGTGCTTCATATGTTGATTTAAATTTAAAAATCGCTTGTATGCGCCACAGTATATTAGAAATTATATAATGAATACTTTATAAGTAAATAATAACAAACTTTTATTTTATTTTTTAAATATGCACCTAATTTATTTTTTTTTCTTATAAACAATAAAAGTAAAATATCTTATTTATATATATTAATTGGAATTATTAATGTTTTAACTAAAGTTTGAGTTCTTCTATTTCGAAAAGTCGATAATTATTTTTATAATTAGGATAAAAATGTCCTTCAATTAATGAACCGTAATAATAGTTTATGATGAGCTCAGATGTTGCAGGAAAAAATATTGCTTGAATACCTGCCCATAATTACAAAAGATTATTTTAACTTACTCAAGGTATCCTATTTATTGTAGAATGAGGGTTTCTTTCATTATTCTATTGTTTTAAATAACAATAGTTAACACTTTAATTTGTGGGGAAAACCCGTGTTCATAAAATAAATAAAAATAATAATAATAAATAAAAATAATAATAAATAAAAATAATAATAAATAAAAATAATAATAATAAATAAAAATAATAATAAATAAAAATAATAATAATAAATAAAAATTTAAATATTTTAAATTTATTATAATAATAAATATTCGAAAAAATGATCAACCCATGTGCATAAAATAAATAAATAAAAACTTAATTATATTAAATTTATTATTATAATTTTAATAAAATATATTTGAAAAAATAATTAACCCGTGTGGATAAATTAAAAATTGAAATATATTTACCCCTATTTTGAATCAAATGGGAGCGGGAGCGGGAGCTTTTCCTCTTTTCCCAGTTCCTCTATTCTGAATCAAATGCAAATGGGAGTTTTTTTCCCCTATTTTGCACCAAATTTTTCGCAAGTAAATTGTGTGGGAGATAAGTTAAAAAAATGTTGAATATAAAAAAGAGGTGAATATATTTAACATTCCGTTCTTATATCAAAAATCTTAAAATTAAAGAACTTAAAGAATTTTGCATAATTTACAATAAGGTATTATACAAATAAATTTAATAAATAAAGCAAATATGTACTACTAAAATTAGTCGTCTAATGAAATGCTGTCATATTTCAGGTTGTTGCAAGCTACATCAGGCTGCAACACATCCAACTGTGGACTAAAGGACTCTGGAGAAGGTGATGCAGCATATCTGGTTGAATTTACATTTATAACTTCAGGTGAAACAGTAGCGGAATAGTTCGACATACTGGAATTCCCTGATGAAATTGTTCGTATACGTGTCTGTTGCCGTTTAACTGTTTTGAATGTAGATTCATGCTTATTATATGGAGAAGTAGACAAAATTGGATCTATTGAATGTTCATCTACTTCAGATTCTAATTCATATTTCGGTATAGTATTTGTAGAAACTGTAAAACTTCGGATATTGGGACCCACTGACGAAATTGTCCTTACACCTGGTTGTTGATGTTCAATTACTTTATAGGAATATTCATTTAAGTTACCTAGCGTCGCTTGGTAAAGAACTTCATTGATCATTTTGTTGGCATATATTTGCTGATTGCGCTCCAAATTCCTGTACTGAACTTCCCAGGAAGTACTTAAAGCATTTGCTTCATCTAGTTTTATTTTTTTAGAACTTGGCAAAGGCGAAATAGCTTCTGGTATGATCTCATTTCTTTCTTCGTTTTTTTTTCGTAAATGCCCATTGGATTGTGTCTAAAATAATTAAATAAGGAATTCTAATTAGATATAATTATTTACGGTTATATAAAATTGAAAAATAACACTAAAATATAAATAAATAAAATATAACAATACATGGAAATATATATTTTTAGCTTATTTATTGTGTATGGGGAACCTGTTTGCTTACCTGCTTAAAACTGTCATTTAATGCGTAGTCAATCGGTGGATCTTTTTCCGGAATAGCCCTTAAGAAATTCAAAGAATTGAAATACCAAAATTTGGAAACATACAGGTCATCACCTGTGGCACCAGACTTTTCACTTGCCTTTACTTTTTTAATTTCTCTGCGGTAGCCGGATCGTAGAGTATTAATCGATCTTTTAACTTCCTGTACATCAGCATCCGGGTGAAATTCTCTTAATTTCTTAACTAAAATTGCTAGGCATTCATCCTTTCGTTTCCTATTGTGGTACTCCTTATCATCGACTTTCCATAATGCGGGCAAACTTTGATATAAATTTATAAATTCCTTCCAAAATTTAGTATCTATAAATGTTGATAAAACTTTTTGTTTTGTCGATTTTTTCTAAAATAATGGAACAATAACTAATTTTATTTAAATTTAATTATTTACGGTTAAATAAAATTGAAATAAAACACTAAAATAAAAAAAAATAATATATAACAATACATGAAATCATGTATTATTATTTTAACACCACTTTATTTGTTTTGTATTTGGAATTTATTTGCTTGCCTTCTTGGAACTGCCATTTAATTTGAAGTGAATAGATGAAGCTTTTTCCACTTGTCCTTTTAAGAAATTCATATGATTGAAATACCAAACCGTGGGAACATACAGATCATCACCAGACTTTTCACTTGCCTCTATTTTTTTAATTTCTCTGCGGTAGCCGGTTCGTAGATTATTGATCCTACTTTTAACTAGTCTTACATTTGCATTCGGTTGAATTTCTCTTAGTTTTTTAACTAAAACTGCTAGACATTCAATCTTTCGTCTCTTATTATAGTAGTCGCTATGACGGACTTTCCATAATGCGGGAAGACTTTGATATAAATCTATAAATTCTACCCAAAATTTAGTGTGTGTAAATAGTCCCATTAAGACTTCTCGTTTTATTCACAATACTCATAAACCTAGGAAAAAAAGAACATATGCACTAGTTCACATTGTCGCACTTACATTTATATGGATAAATTAGTACAAATTAGTTGCACTTTTAATACAAATCTCTATATAAAAATGTGCGATATAGTACTATACAACGCGAAAAATAATCTTTTTAACTTATTAATAATGGAATTTTTGACCAGTCCGTTTTATTGTTTTAGTTAGAATTTTCTTTAGGCTACTCTGGTCTTATTATTAGGATGCAAATAAAATTCAATTTATTTCATTTTTCACCCGACGTTTCGTTGGTTATTTTCCAACATCTTCAGGGGTATCTAAAATATTTTTTATTTAATAATTATGATTTCAAAACACAATGCGAAAATATATATATAATATAATTTGTGATATTGTATAAACAGAGAAACATGTACACAAAATGACTAACAACAACAATAATAGCAAAACAATCAAAAGTAATAATTATCCATTCAGGATTTTAGAATTATTTAATAATAATAATTACCAATAGTTAGAATTGAAATTAAGTTAAATCACTTTTTGTAAATAAAAAATTAAAAGTTAGGAATAAACATTAAAAGTTTTATAAAATTATAGAATTATAGTCAACTGCTTCAAGTTACCGCCACTTTCGATTTTGTTTATATTAGAGCAGCAATGTAATTAGAGCTTATATTCTCCGTATCTTCTTTGATGTTCATAGTTAAGTTAATTTTCTCTTGAATTCTTAAGCTTTCGAGAGTGTACCGTTTTTTCCAAGATTTCTCTTTGTCCAATATTACTACATTGTCGAAATCCGGTTTATGTTGTCTCTCGGTGCAATGCTGAGATAGAGCTGTATTGTTTTTGTTCTTGTTGATGTCCGACATATGCTCAGCTATTCTGGTGTTGAGTGATCTCTTTGTTGTACCAATATAAATCTCTTTGCAACTCCCTTCTTTATTTCCGTTGCAATTTATTTGATATACCACATTATTTTGTTGCAGCTTATTAATTTTGTTTTTGTTGTTAGAGAAAATTTTATGGATAGTTTGATTGGGTTTATAAGCACAAAAAATGTTGTCTTGTTTAAGATTTGTGGTCAAATTTCTATTATTAGATAGTTTCGGTACATAGGGTAACGAAAAATATTGTTTTGGAATTTGGTTATTGCTATTTTGAATATTTTTATTGTAACTTATGTTCTGTTGTTTGCTTAAATTGTTAATTAGTCTGTATGGATAATTATTATTCAATAGAGTCTTGTAAATTTTGTCAATATTTTGTTGTTTAAACATTTGGTCACTACTATCTAATACCTTTTTGATGAAATTCTTCACAGTACCTAGTTTTTGGCTCATAGGTTGTGAAGAGTGAAAATTGATAAGTCGTCCTGAAGATATATCTTTACTGTACCAATTGAAAATTAAATTATTATCTCGTTTAATAATTTCAATGTCGAGATATGGGAGTTTATGGTCCAGTTCCTCTTCATATGTAAACTTGATTTTTGGGTGAAAATTATTTAATGTTGTCAGAATAATTTCCTTGTCAGATTTTTTGATAACCGCAAATATGTCATCAACATATTTGGTAATAAATTTAAAAGTTATGCCCATAGTCTTGAGTTCAGCTATGGCTTCGTCAAGTAGCTTATCAAGTACTATATCCGCGATAGTAGGAGATAATGGATTTCCCATAGGCATACCAAACACCTGTTGGTATATCTGATCGTCAAAAATGAGGTAATTATTGTCTTTAAGACAAAAGTCAAGAATTCTCGAAAATTTGGCCTTGGAGATGTTTGTTGTATTCTTAATAATATCCCATTTTTCTAAGATGATTTTTGTAGCCAGGTTTGTAGGTATATTTGTAAACAATGAAATTACGTCAAATGAAATTAATATTTCGTTGTCTTCCAATTTAATGTGTTTTAATTTCTCAAGTAATTCACTGGAATTTTTTATATTGTAATTTGACGATATAAGTGGTTTTAGAATTTCTTTTCCAACATATTTTGACAGTTTATAACAAGAAACCATTGTGGAGTCCGCTATTGGTCTGAGGGGTACATTAGACTTATGAATTTTGGGTAATCCATATAGTCTAGGAGCGTTAGCTGTACTACATAGCAGTTGTTTTTTTTGCTGTATTGTTATTAGTTTCTGTTTGTAAAGATCTGTTATAATGTTGTTATTAGTAGTTATCAATTTATTAGTTGGATCTGTGCGTAATGTTTTATACGTGTTTCTGTCATCTAGTAATGATGTCATTTTATGCAAATAATCACGTTTGTACATCACTACTGTTTTTTGACCTTTATCCGATTCCAAAATGACAATATCATTTTTGTGTTTGTTCACTATTTTTTGAGTGTTATCATATGCTTTTAGAATGAATTTTTCTCTATTGTTGTTTTTATGTTGATGATTAAAATTTATTAAATTATGAGCTGTTTTGGTTCTAGTGAGTTCCTTCAATTTTTCATTTTTCATATTTTGAATGCCTTGTTCTACGTCTGCTATGAAATGTAGTTTTGAAAAATTATTTTTATTCACCGGTAGAGCAAATTTTTTTCCCAAAGATAATAACCAACGGCTTTCTTTAGGAAAAATTACATCGGTATAGTTAATAAACCAATCTTCATTCAATGTGAAACCAAAGGACAAAAACATGTTGTCTTTAAGTTTATGGATTTTATTATCTAATGTAGTTTTTGATTGATGAAAAAGGTGATCTGATGTTATTTTTTGTCTATGCATGAACGTTTTGTATTCATCAACGTTAAGAGTGCGTTTTAAATGTAATTCTAATTGGTTTATGGTTTTTCGTATAGTTTTGATGTTACTATTTTTTTGTGTTATTTCGAGTTTTAATAATTTGGATAGGAAGTTAAATTCTATATTGTGGAAAGTATTTTTGTGTGAATTCAGTTTAAAATTAGTTGATATTTTTTTGGTCATATTCGACAAGAATTGTGGTATAATGCCATAATCTTTACAAGTTAGAAGAAATTTAAGATGTTCTATTTGTTTTACTAATTGTTTCTTTTTCCTGCAATATCGAAAGTGGCGGTAACTTGAAGCAGTTGACTATAATTCTATAATTTTATAAAACTTTTAATGTTTACTCCTAACTTTTAATTTTTTATTTACAAAAAGTGATTTAACTTAATTTCAATTCTAACTATTGGTAATTATTATTATTAAATAATTCTAAAATCCTGAATGGATAATTATTACTTTGATTGTTTTGCTATTATTGTTGTTGTTAGTCATTTTGTGTACATGTTTCTCTGTTTATACAATATCACAAATTATATCATATATATATTTTCGCATTGTGTTTTGAAATCATAATTATTAAATAAAAAATATTTTAGATACCCCTGAAGATGTTGGAAAATAACCAACGAAACGTCGGGTGAAAAATGAAATAAATTGAATTTTATTTGCATCCTAATAATAAGACCAGAGTAGCCTAAAGAAAATTCTAACTAAATCTTTTTAACTGTTTGAATTGGAGACTGTCGAATAAGTCACATTCATACGTACATGGTTTGATAAAAATAGAAAAACAAATTACTAGAAATGTTTAATAAAAAATACAATACTTCTTAGAGTAGATTTTTTTGAATATTATATATTATTTAATTTTAAGATTTTTTATTAACTTAATTACAAAAAATTTAATTTTTAACTCTGTATTTTTTTCGCAAAAATCAATTTCGCAAAAATCTGTGGGTAGACTTCTATAAGTATGATGTATAAACATAGTATTATTCAATTTTAAATAAAGTTATATTTACAATTATTATTTCGTTAATACGTAATTCGAAAATAATTCTTTTTTTGCTATTTAATACAATCACTTAATATTTACTTCACTTCCAAACTTTTATTTACAGACAATATACTTCATCGCAACGCTCACCAGTTAACATAAATATATAAACAAATTAAAGTTTACGAAGAGTCCTTTTATCAGAAGGATATTAACACATGATTATGAAAATATAGCAATCAAAAAATTTTGATATCCATCATTCATGAGCACCACTCCTTCGATAGCTTGAGCGAATAACTACGTCAAACACGCTCGATACGTCTAGTCTCGCGAAATTTAATAGCGATAATAAGAGAAAGAAATTTAGAATTTCATAATACATGCAAAATATTATTTAAAATTTTTGTAAAGAAATATTTTAAAGACTGCTATCATAGAACTTTTGAATTTATAGAACTGAATAATAAATTTAAGTAGTAAAGTTCAATTTAAATAAATATTTATTGAATAATAATTTTATATTCGTAACATCAAATACTGAGTAACCGCATTCAACTACCTGAAATATCTTAACTAGAATACTTTTGAAAAGTCAACATATTTTTGACCTACCATACAGAAATTATTTAATAATAATAATATAATGTTCTAGTTACAAATTCTTTGTAGAAAATTCTGCTTTTTTAATATATAAAGGTATGGTATTTCTTAAGGATCTTTAAGGGATGTTTCTGGTTAGATTGAGTGGGTATTTGTTTTTCTTTTGAGAGTATTTCGGGGAAAAAACTTGCTGCAGAGGGATATGTGGCGGATATGGCAACCACAAATAGTTTATAACACGCGAAAAGCATGATGTCAATATTGTGATATCACAACCTAAGGATGGTATAAAAAAATAACGCAATCAAGCATCGCACTCTCTCTTCAGTCACTCTTTAAACTTCACAGTGTTCGGTTGATATTAAGTGTTAATAGTGCCTTAAACATTTGTATATAAGTGGCAATTATCTTTATATTAACTTAAGTGTATTTTACCGAAGCGCCGAGAAAAGCGCCTTTATATTAAATTAAGTGAAATTTACCGAAGTGCCGAGAAAAACCCTTTTAAGTTCTTACCCGATTTGTTACGAAGCACCGAGAAGAGCGCCTTATAATTTTTTAACTGTAATTCGCCGAAGCGCCGAGAAAGGCGATTTGTCATAATAAATGCTATTACGCTGATACTTAGTCAGCATAATTTTTTTATCGAAAGTGACGATTTAACGAGAAAAAAAATGATTAGTACCTTGTTACTATTAATCAATTATCATATTTTACTTTCAGTTTTAAATTTTTAATTTCATATTAATTTAATTTTTATATTATATTTACACTTGTCCATCCTGTTGTTACCTCTTCTCTTCTCCCTGATCTAAAGGCTATGTTCTCATTCACAGCCCACATCAAACGGAATATCTTCATCTCAGTAACCCGGAGGCTCGGAAGGGATTCCTTCTTCAGAAGGTCGTTGAGTTCATGCTTGATGGTTAACCTAAAGATTATACTTATTAATGTGAACTCAATTCGCTCGCTTGTCAGAAGGTCCTTTCTCCAAGACTTCTCCAAGACATAAAATCGTAGTTATTAGAAAAGCATTATTTGTTTTAAATAACCAAAATGGAAAATCAATATTAAACTAATATAAAACATTTTAAAGTAAATACCTACAAATAGGCGCAATATTAAATATAGAACTGATAAACACTTGTAAGACTAAAATACTTATCGGGAATGATAGCGATATCAGATCCGTTAAATTATATACATTAAATAAATCAGATTTATTATAATTAACACGCAGAACCAAAAAAAAAAACAATTTTTTGGTTTTACAAAGCAGTTTTTAATTTTTAGATTGTTCAATTGCTTTTACCATATATAAACAAAACAGCTGATAGAGACAGCAATCATAGCCTAAAAGCTCAAAAGCAAAGTGTTGCAAATCAATCAAATTCATAAACAAATTTTTAAACTTTTTGTGCTACATCGCGTAATTGTGCAATTGTGTTTGTTTAAAATTAAATTTATAAATAAAATATTTACAAAAATTTATTACTTTTAATTTAAACATAAATAAATACTAAACAAAAAAAAATAAAAAAAAAATAAAAAAAATTTACTACTGATTCAATGCCAGTTGAACGATCGCCTCCGCCAGAGGGCAGTAGTCATCGGCAGAATGAGGAAAATAATTTCTGTGCCAATAGATGCCGCTAACCACAGTCAACAACTTGCTGCTCTTGCCAAAACTGAAAATAATGTTCAAAAATTTCAAACAGGTATGAAAAGTCAACTTGCAATGCTAAATAATGAAAATATCCAAAAGATACGCTCTCATTCTACTAGTGAGTTAGTTGATAAAAATATCACCCCTTCGATTTAGAAAATGGAAAAATCTTTTACTAAAAAAAGAACCGTAGTTAGTCATTCAAAGAGGCAAAGAGAGAGCCCTGAAAATTTTAAAATTCTCAAACAAAAGAAGTTAGAGTCATACTGGCTAAGTAATGATAATCGTTTTGAAATACTTCCTGTGGATGAAAATGAAAACAATTGTAATGCAGACCAAAAAAAGATAAAAAAAATTCCCAAGCCACCACCTATATTTGTTGACAAAGTTGATAACATCCACCCATTGATAGCGATACTTAATGAATTTGTTCCTGGTCTATACGATATTAAGGTCATGTCTTCAAATCGGATCAAAATTCAACCAAAAAATTCAGAAACATTTTTCAAAATTGTAAAGCAATTGGAAAATAAAAACACTGAGTGTTTTTTAAGCCAAAATACGAAAGAAGTTTTAAAGCCATTTTAAGAAACATGCATCCATCTGTAGAACCGACTAAAATAAAAATAGCACTTCACGAATATGTCCATTCCGCCACAAACGTCTTGAATATGAAACACTACCAAACCAAAAAAGCTCTGCCTATGTTTGTAGTTGAGTTAGAACAAAAACCTAATAACAAAGACATTTATGAAATAAAAACTTTACTCCATAGTCGCGTCACATTTCAACCACCTCGCCCTAAACGAGAATTATCTCAGTGTTGTAGATGCCAACAGTATGGCCACACAAAATCTGTCTGCCGTCGACAACCGAAATGCATAAAGTGTGCTGGTGATCATGCCTCAGCTGATTGTACTAGAAAATCTAGGTCAAGTGATGTTAAATGTGTACTCTGCGAAGGATATCACCCTGCCAATTACAAAGGATGCTCTGTCTATAAAAAGTTGCAAACAAGCAGTTTTCCTAAATTAAAAGAAAAAATTTTGTCTTCTCAAGTTGAAAGAAAATCCGCTATGAAACAATCTGTTAAACAAAACGAACAATTGAACCAGCCGAAGTTAACATACGCCCAAGTGGCAAGTACCCAATCAAATCAAATACAACAAAAAAACTTAAGTATAGAAACTTTTGAATCAAACAATGCTTATCGACAAGGTGATCCGCTTCTAAGAGAATTACGCGAAATGATGTAATTTCTGAAGGAAATAATGAGTCAAATTACAGCAATGACAAGTCTGGTAGTAAACCTTATTTCCAAAACAACACCACGTCCATGAAATTAGTCCTTTGGAATGCTAACGGCTGTCACACCATTCATCTGAATTAAAACTATTCTTAAGCAAAAATAATGTCGATATTTTACTGTTCTCCGTCTCACTTTACTCAGAAAAGTTTTTTTAAAATTTCCTTCTACCGTTTGTACCAATCAATGCATCCTGATGGAACGGCGCATTGGGGCTCGGCAATACTGATAAAAAATAACGTGAAACATTATGAAACTACTCACTATTGCACAAAAGAGTTTCAAGCCACGAATATCATAGTCGAAATTACAGAAGGCCTGCTCTTAGTATCTGCAGTATATTGCCCTCCAAAACATAATTTAAAGAAGGAGTCTTATATCAAGTTTTTCAAAACTTTAGGAAGTCGCTTTATAGCAGGCGGAGACTATAACGCAAAGAATAAATTCTGGGGCTCACCCATAACTTCAACAAAAGGTCGTGAAATGTATTTAGCATTAGGACAATTAAAACTCAACGCCTTTTCTACCGGAGAGCTTACGTATTGGCCAACAGATCAAAAGAAAATTCCAGACCTTATTGACTTTTGTGTCGCTTAAGGTCTCTCACCAAAACATATAGAATGTAAAAACAGTTTAGATCTTTCGTCCGATCATTCTCCAGTTATTATTATCATAAGTAAGGAGTTGCAGATTACGAACCAAAAATGCCAACTTTGTAATAGACTTACAATAGACGTAATAGACGGACTAACTTTAAAACCATTTTGTCGTCAATGTTGAATAACAAAATGCCACTCAAGATTGAGGAAGAGATTATTGAAGCTGTTGAATATTTTACTCGATGTGTCCAAAATGCAGCATGGGAATCCACTCCACTCAATAAACAATACAATGGCAATCGCTTTAGCCAGGTTATTATCAGAAAGATCAGGAAAAACGAAAGGCAAGAAAAAACTGGCAACGAACACGTTTTCCAGATGACAAACGTCGCCTAAATAAAACAACAAAAGAGCTAAAATCGCTTCTTCATCATTCTCATGAGCAAACGACACAATTATTTCTTCGAAGCTTAGAACCGACTCACCTAACAAATTATTCGCTGTGGAAGGTAAATAAAAAAATTGAGCGATACAACGGATTATAATCCACCACTACGAAAGCCAGATAATAAGTGGGCTAAAACTACAGATGAGAAAGCTTCTCTATTTGCTAACTACGTGGAAAACGTGTTTACTCCCCATAATAATATATATGACCTATACACTGAGCAGAAGGTTTCAACATATCTGGATGAAATACACCAAATGGATTTTAAAGTAATAAAGTTTTCAAAAAATGAACTAGTTACGAATTTGAAATCAGAATCGCGAATTTGCAAGATCGTAAGGCACCTAGATATGAGCTCATCTCAGCAAAAATTCTTAAAGAATTAAAAAGTGAGGGAATAAGCTTGCTGTTGCATATATTTAATGCATCTATTACAAAATGCATCTTCCCTGCTCAATGGAGTTGCTGAGGTCAAAATGATACTTAAACCAAGTAAACCAGGCGAGGATGTGAGGTCATATCGTCCAATTAGCCTGCTATCTGTTGTGTCAAAAGTACTCGAAAAACTATTCTTAAAACGTCTTTTGCCCATAATTCAATTACATGAAGTTATACCAAACCATTAATTTGGATTCAGGCAAGGTCACAGCACAATAGAACAGGTATACAGAATAGTAGAAAAAATACACTCGGCGTTTGAACAAAAGGAATATTGCTCGGCAGCGTTCTTGGATATTTTACAAGTATTTGATCGCGTGTGGCATGCTGGTTTTCTTTATAAATTAAAAATGGCATTACCAGTTAACTTTTATATGTTTTTACGTTCACATCACTCAGAACGCCATTTTTATGTAAAGTTTGAAGATCATATCTCATCACTTCATTGCATAAAAGCTGGAGTACCGCAAGGCAGCGTCTTAACATAGGTCCACTGTTATATTTAATATTTACGCATGACATACCAGCAAGAACTGGTGTGTTCACTGGGATATTTGCGAATGACACGGCAGTCTTGGCTACATCTAAAAACCCAACAACCGCCTCTTTGATTCTACGAGCTAGTCTCGATGACATTTCAATTTGGCGGAGGTGTTGGCGTATAAAAGCAAATGAGTCCAAGTCATCTCATGTCACTTTCACACTAAAAAGAGCAACTTGTCTGGTAGTAAAGCTCAACAATATTGTGGTACCACAGTCAACTGCTTCAAAATACCTCGGAATTCATCTAAACCGAGGTGTGACGTAGAAAACGCACATATTCAACAAAAGGAAATCACTTGGTATTCAATTAAGAAATATGTCTTGGTTGCTCAACCAACACTCCTCCCTTACTCTGGAAAATAAAATCATTCTCTACAAATGTGTTTTGAAACCTGTTTGGTCATATGGTATCCAACTGTGGAGAACAGCTTCAAATTCAAATATTGAAATATTACAAAGATTTCAATCTAAGACTCTGCGAATGATAGCGAACGCTCCGTAGTACATCACAAATTCATCGTGACCGCATACGTTAATCGTATTAGGTCGCATTCAAACAATTTGGCTTCAAATCTAATGACACACCCTCAACTATTCACAAGACTGAAAAGAAAAGCGCCAATTGATCTTTGTACAACTTAAAACTGAAATAAGTTCTTCATAGCGATGTTTCAAAGGGGACATACGCAGCACGACTATCATTTATGTTAATAATGTTATTAAAAATTTGTAAAATATCGAATTAGTTTTAGATAGAATACAATTATATATAAAATATAAAAAAAAAGAAAAAGACTTTGTTAATAGGATTTCCCCCGACTTGGTTCTCATCACTGAAACTAAGCTAGGCGCCCGCAACAATTTTACTCTTGACGACTCTTGAAGTCAAGTTCATTCGCTTTGATGTTATTGAACGTAGTGGTAGGGTGGCCATCTTTGTCAAAAATAGGTACTGCTATACGAGCATCTCCATTCCTGCTTTCTCATCTCTGTACGCTTGTGGAATTACTTTAAAACTCCAATCCCGCACCAATCTCGATATTTTCTGTGTGTATCATACTCGCTCTATATCCCCAAGAATAGACCCTTCCGACATTGAGTCCCTTATCTCACTAACAGATAACCCTTTTATTATTGGAGGCGACTTCAATAGTAAACACCCAAGCTGGTTCAATTCTACCACCTGCTTAAATGGATTGATTCTTCACAACTGGCTCTCTGAATCAACCTCTGGTCCTGATATCTGTGTCTTTGGTCCCTCTCTTCCAACTCGAATTAACTCAATCCTAGCATCTCTGATCACCAGGCTGTCCTTCTACCGCTGCTTGACTGTATGGTTTCTCGAGCAGCTCTCCGTACTTTTTTCAACTTTTCTGCAACAAATTGGCCTGATTTCAACCTTGCCCTCGGCGTGGCTCTCAATGAGCTAGACATCCCAGTTTTCAGAAATGTAACCTCCAATGAAATTGATCACATTGCTGGTAAGCTTGAGACAATACTCACTTCTACTACAGAGGAACATGTACCTCTCCGTCCCATTCGTTCTAGTTCCTAAGCCCCTCTCGATCAGCTTACCCTTAATTTAATTAGGCATCCCAAAGGGCTTCGGCATAAAGCCTATCGGCACAGGCAGCGTGGTTCTGCACACGCTTCCATCTTTCGTACTATTCTGTCATATCTGGATAATATAATTTCTGAAAGGATCAATTCTTCCAGGCGAAATTACTTTGAAACCCTGCTTCTCGCTATCGAGTGCAAATCTGATGCATTCGCTAAAGTAAAGCAAATCTGTGAAATCAATAAATCAACATCCGTCATAATGACATACTGGTGTCTGATGACTCCCCCAAAGCCAACATTTTCGGAGATATCTTTGAAGGCAATCACCGCGTCTATCTTAACATTGGCTGCCCCTCTTTCACATCCGACACCAATAGCGATTTTCAATCAAGCATACAATATTGGTCCTTTTCCACTTCCTTGGAAAAAGGCCATAGTCCCATTGAAAAGAAAGGCATGCCTAAACAAGATCCACATCAATACCGACCCATCTCCCTTCTTAGCTCAGTCAGTAAGTTCTATGAAACGTTTATTGCTAGCAAAGTGATCCTTTTTAGTTCCACAAATCAGATAATCCCTAACTTTCAATTTGGATTTAGAGACAGGACAGCTACTGCTGATGCCCTATCAATCTTTCATACTGATATCTGCGTCGGGTTTCATAATAAACAGTCCACGGTGACGGTCAGTCTGGATGTGGAAAAGGCTTTGGATTGAAGGACTGGTCCACAAGTTGATCCAGCTCAATTTCCCGTCTACGTTGTGCAGCATCATCTTCCAATTTTTGTCTGGTCGAACCTTTCAGGTCCGTGTTGGGTCGTCCTTATCTCGCACCTTACTGTTGCAGCAGGAGTTCCCCAAGGCTCTGTGCTCGGCCCCCTTCTCTATAATTTCTACACCTTGGACATCCCTTCTCCTTCTCCCCCCATTAAACAACTGTGTTATGCCAATGATTGCATAGTTTACACCAAATCCAAGTCCACGCGCCGAATCTCAGTCTCCCTTAACAAACATCTTGCCGATCTCTCCTCCTCAACGTCCGGACCAAGAAAAAAAAGCATCGTTCTCTTTTGCATCCGAACCGGTAACGAGCACGCACACAAAATTTAAGCTATAGTGGAATTAGCAACCCACAATTAGTGACCCCGATCAACGTAAAATCAATGTAAAAGAAACAAATAAATCGTTTTCAAGACTAAATAATTGAAGAGATACAAAAACAAAATTCGTTTTTACGACTGAATAAGTGAAAAGATAAAAAAAACAAAATTTGGCACACATAATTTTTTTTTTATCGGAATTGGTGGCGACTTAGCACCTACTCAAGCCGAACAGGGCAGAGCGTGAAAGCGTTAGGCGTGGTCAGGTTACCACCTTTCCTTCACTCTGATCCCGAATTATGGTTTACTCAAATCGACGGGTCACTGCATGTCAATAGAATAACGTCAGATGTTTCCAAATACTACACTGTTATTACGGCACTCGGCGCAAATTTTCTTGGCCAGATAGCAGACATCGCAAAGAAGCCTTCAGTGTTCGATAATTATATAACATTAAAAGAAGAATTAATCCGGCGCTTTGG
>NC_051848.1:98470954-98483903 GCF_002237135.1 Teleopsis dalmanni
ATTTTTTCTTGAATAAACGCGTATGTATTTCAATGGATAAAGATAAATGTATTTATTAAATATTAAATATATCACCTTATTCCACAAATTGTTTATAAATTATAAATAATTAGCTTTGCAACATATATTACTCTATTTTAATAAATAGATTCGTTACACATGTGTACATCGAATTAAAAAATAAAAAGAAAAATGCCGCATGTGTGAAGATGCTTACATTTATACTTTTTATTTTTAAACCAAACCATTTGAAGTTTAATATTTTTAGAAAAAATTATGGAAAAACACTATTATTTATTTCTTTAAAAAAACAGTATAATTATTGGAAAATTAAAATTTATAAAATATTACTTTGTCTGCCTGTATACTGTGACCCCCTCCTACTTACTTTTTTTGAACATGTATATTCGTACATAAAACTACCCCATACAAAGAAATATATGTAGAAAAAAAAAAACTTAACTGAATCCACTTCATTTATTTCTATACATATATATATATATATATCTATTTTCTAAAATATGAAAATACAATTTTCTAGCGACTTACGCAATCTTTATCGTCAAATTTATGATATTTGCATTAAATTTAATTTTAATAAAAATTATGATTCATTTTTGATTGCATATTACCATTGATATACACAACTATTGAACACACACATATGTCAATACATTCGCAAGACTATGAATAATGCAAAATTATTGCCTTTTATGTCTATCTGTCTTGCCTTATTATCCCAACAATACTATAGTATTTTCCGGCAAGTTTCGTTGTACATACATATACCAACATTAATTTTACACATTTATACCAAAATATATGATTTTTGGAATATATTTAATATTTAAAAAATTGCTCCCACACATTTTTTTAGCACAAAATATAAATTATTATGTATACATATATTTTTACTAAAAATAACATACCATTTTGAAGTTTCTGCAAACCTAAGAGAACTAACAAACTTTTAGCGTGAATAAACGTATACACTCAACGTCCTATGTCGGCGAACAAGATCAAATACACATAAAGCCACAAAGGCTTTTTAATGGTATCAAACAAAATCTATCTGATATGGATGCCACATTAACAAAAATTTTTCCATACACAAAAATCCGATAAACATTCCAACCATTGTAGGTATTTTTAGTTTTACACAATGTGATTTCTATACTGGTTTATGTGATATATAGATAGGTTAATAATATAAAATTAACATTAACTTCTCAAAACTCATTTAATATTAATTTTTATTTTACATATCTTGAAATATATTCCCTAATTAAAATTTATTTCTGATTTAATTTTATATAAAATGTTACTTAAAAATCAACTTAAAAGTTTAATTGATGCAATCATTTCAAACTTTTTTATAAGTATTCAATTAATTAGTTAAAAATTAATTTACTTCTCATAAAAAAGAATTAATTCTGAAAGTGTTACTACGTTTACGCAAATCTTGAAATCACTTTTAAAACTGATTTTAAAATTAGTTTTTAAAGCATTTACCCACAAGAATTAAAAGCACTTTTAAGATAGCTGTCAATCAGTCAGCTGTTCAGCGGTGTTGATTTTAAACATTCTAAAAAATTTTAGAGTAACACTTCAAATTATTTTACTTTTATAGCAAAAGAAAAATATTATAATCAAAATAGCGGAAAAATATAATACAACAACAATGAAGATTTTAGGAATATCCCGTATAAAATTTACAAAATTACGAGAAATACGATTACAACTCTTTAAAAAAAATGACAAAACTTTCGATTTATATTTCTTGGCGAACTATTTCATAAATATGGTGTAAATAGTGTATATTTCTTGTCGTCCAACAAGTTTACTATTAATTATCTGCAAATACTTTAATTAAATACTTTTCTCTTCTTTTATCCAATTTTGTCTTTTTATTTCCCTTTTTTCTCGATGTTTTAAGTTTTTTTTTGTCAACAGTGTTATTTGTCATAAAATTCATATACCTATTGACAGTTAACAGTTGACAATTCAGCTGTTTAGGTACTGAATTTCAAATCGATATTAAGAGCCTTAAAACAACTTTTAAGGCTCGCGTAAACGGAATGTGTATTTATGAAAGTGCATGTGTACTGCAAATAGAGCTGCCAGATAAATTTGATTTAACTGATTAATCAGATTTTATAAAAGCTGTCCTGAATCAAGTTTAAACTCACATGCTTACGGTTCTCTACTTCATGTTTTACTTCATAACTATTTTGTTTAATACACTGGATCTATATAATAGGAAATATTCGAGCAACATTAGTGTTTAAATATGTTCAACGGACTCGCTGTGCTTATGATAAATGTTCGATTACAAGTATACTCGATCTTTATAATGGTTGAAACTTCGATAAGCTTGAATAATATTTGAAATACATTAGAGTAGACACTGCCAAATAAAGCGTAAACAATACATTTTATATATAAAAACCATCTATTTTCATCTGACACATCTCTATTGAAAACAATAGTTTATATTAGGAATTTAGTTTCTTTCGTCAAAACGGACGTTAAAAATCAAATTTATATATACATATATAATTAAATAAATAATAAATTAGTAATGTGGAAATTTTTAAGCAATAGTACATTCACACTGTCTCATTAAAGTACTTGCTCGTTTAAATTAATGAGTGAACGTTCACATTATAATGAGTTCATTTATGCAGCTGATAGAACTTTTATAAACTTTACTTAATAATATATCACACAAAAAAATAAAATATATAATTGATATATTTAATTACTTATATACATTTTATGTATCAACTACATATTTAAATTATAAAACCTCAGATTTTTATATATATACCGGGCTTAGGTCGTTTATTTAACACATAGGTTTATAAAAATGTTTTTTTTATAAAACAATTAAAAAATTTTTACACTTTTTTCCAACTGTGTTAAATGTTTAAATTTATTTAATTTTTATACAAAAATTATATTAATACAAATATTTCGGTCTACTTCGTAGACCATCTTCAGTGTATATAAAAGATTACATATTTAATTATATGTAAATAAACATATAAACATACAATCAAAACAAAAACCAAAAATGACAAACATTGTTGTCTCTTTCAATGTTTGACATTTTTAACATTTAAATTTATTTGAACAAAAGCAAAACATTAATTTAAAAAAAAAAACAATAAAATTGAAATTTAAATCAAAAATAAATATACGAAAATTAAATTGGTAACAATGGAAGATAAATTAAAAACTTTTTTTATATAAAACTATAAATTTATATTAAATTTTTTATTTATGGTTAATCAGAGACCTGTAAATTTGTGCAAGACCCTCTGTGTCTTTTTTGTAGTTTAGTCTCTGATTGTCTGGAACTTCAATAATATGTAACATTTCAAGCATTAGCCTACGTCTGTAATTAGGGTCTTTGTTGATGATCTGTACTTCTTCAAAATTTGGAGTATGGTTCATCATAGAGCAATGGGTTGCTAATGCTGTCTTTTGGTCAACGGGAGTTGTTGAAGTAGACCGAAATATTTGTATTAATATAATTTTTGTATAAAAATTAAATAAATTTAAACATTTAACACAGTTGGAAAAAAGTGTAAAAATTTTTTAATTGTTTTAAAAAAAACATTTTTATAAACCTATGTGTTAAATAAACGACCTAAGCCCGGTATATATATAAAAAACTAATTAAATATCGGTCGTAATACCAATTTATTAAAACCTCAGATTTTAATAAATATTTACTTCCTCAAGGCATGTTTACATCTTACTTATAAAACATATGACACATATATCAAATTTCCATCATTTCCCTTGTTGGAAATTTATGCTTTGATGAGCAAAACCGCCTAAATGGGACAGTGTGAATGTGGTATAACTCATAATCAAGCTTAAAAAATTAATTAATATAAGTTATATATATTATTTTAATATATTGTAAACATTTATGTATTTGTAATCTTATTTAATATACTTACAATTCCCAATTTTTCGTAGATATTCGAAATCATGATTACACAACTATTTTTATTGTTGATTAATTCAATTAACTTTATTATGCCAAATGGTAAATTTTGCTATTTTGAAGAGGTAGGTATCTCAACTTGGCAGCTATAAAGATTTAAATGAAACAATATTATTAAGAAAGTAAACATAACAGCGGCTTATTTAAAAATTGTTTTACTTGAACAGTCCAATGAAGTTCTTAACGTTAATCTAGAATATTGTTTTATTATAAATTCATTTTCAGCTTGATTTTCATGTGCAAGTTTTTTTTTTGACTTTAAGAATTTTCAATTAAAAATTTTGATTTAAACAGCAAATTTAAATATTAACAAAAAATTTTTGAAATATTACTTTACATATTTTTGATAAGTTAAATCATACTATCTAAGTTTATGTTTATATTCTTATAACAGAGTTTTTAGTTTAAATTTTGTGATAAAGTATGTTACTTGGCAAGAGCCAACTAATATGTAGTTATTACATATTGTAAAATTAATTTATACTAAAAAAAAAAAGAAAATCTGATTTTAGATGTCTAACGCTAATATTGTTTATTTATATTTATTTAATTATAGTTTGAAAAATTTTTGGTTTCTCTTAAAACCTGGCTTAGTATGGCCTTAGTATGGCCATTGCAATGGCCTAGGAACGATTGCGTTTTTTACGAAAACAAATGGTAATATATATTATTTTTCATTTAGTGATTATAAATTCTTCATTTGTTTCAAAAATTCGGAATGTTATGTTCTGTAAACATCATTTGGCTTGTATTACTCTTGACTATAAACCTACGCTTGGTAAGCCTCTCGGACTGTGGTGCTCGCTAGATTGAATTGGGTGTCTGCAATTTTTTCTTTTACTCAATGATGTCTAAGGGCCATATTATGCAGAGTCTCGGGCACTTCAAAGTTCGCTCTTTCGGGCTATGCCGAAAATGAATGTTATGCAGTGTCACACCAGTATTGCCAATTTTGTATTTTTACTACTTTTAAAACGAAATATTTATTTTTACTCTAAATTTAAAACGAAATATAGATATGCTCACTTTCATTTTGCAACAAAAAATAACTAGCAAGAAAAAACTCATAGAGGCTGTAATAATGTTAACTTATTATTATATTATCTTATAATAATTGTTAACAGTTCTTAACAGTACTTATGCCTTTCTTTAAAATCGGAAAGTGTAATAATTATATTATTAGCGATTTATAAAAAAGGCTGTGTTGCTTGTTCTAGGATACTTAATAAACTTTTATTCAAACCAGGTGGAAAATATATGCAATAGTTTTCTAAATTTTTATAAATCGATTTTCTAGCGCTATACAAAATTTCAACACTTTTCGTATATGTTCAAAGAATGTCTCTGGAACTTTCTATACAGATGATAATATTTACCAAAACGTTTTCTGTTTTTGTTTACTACGGCTTTATATAGTAAACACTTTATATAAGGTTTCACTAAACAAATTGAAATGAACTGTTTGTTTGCAATTTGTTAATCAATCAGGCGTTTAGCCTTCCATTATAAGACTATTTGGATTTTTTTTATAGCTGCCGATTAAGCTGCTTATCCACACCCTTAAATAACTTTAATTCGAAAAACAAGCAAAACTAGGCTAAAAGCTTTCAGCTTTGCTTTGATCTTAGTTAACAGGAACAGTATTCCAACTTGGATGTTGCCAAAATTAAATGCCCAAAGATTGTACTAGGTAATAAACTTTAAGAATAATATAAGTACTTGGGGGAGCACCACTGTGGTTGTGGTTGTTATTTCCTACAAATTTTACTGCTATGAAATAAAATATATTGTTCGGGAGTAATAAAATTTGGTTGAGAATATAAATTATTATTTGAAACCTATTAATCACAGAGATGATAAAGTTGAGTTATAGTATTTTTGACTATAATATTAAATTTTTTTAATTATATTTTCTAAACAATATTCTCAAGAAACCTATGTAAAGATAAGCGAATAAAGCACGGTCTTATGCGTTTATAGGCCTTTTCGGTGTCTCGGAAGCATGGCAAAAAACAGCAACTTACTGGTCTATATAGGCTAAAATGTACGCAAAACAACAACACTATTTTCTCTACATCGCCCAGTATAGATATACTGGCCAAGCACATCGGCCATTAAAAAAAAAGTGTTACCAAAATTAGTTGGAAATTCCAACGAATATTGCAATCTTGTGTCAAAAATTACATGTAAATAAAAATTCAAATTTCATAAATTTGATAATTGGAAAAAAAAGGAAAATTTCAGTTTTTTATTTTGTAATTTTCAATATTTTTACCATTCCTTTTAATTTTGTATTCATTTTCATTTTCAATTTATGTTATTTTTATAAAAAATGTTGTTTGTTTGCGTTATATGCACATATGCAAGAATTGCTATTTACCAAAACATAACACTTGACAGATTGCAACAGTGATCCCAATTTCTCGGTTAGCGAATATAGTCGAGCATGCATTTTTTGCCATACTTACGAGCAACCGAAAAAGCCTATTATTAGTGTTTTCGCCATTATTTTGTTTATATATAATATATCTGATTATAACAACTTTTTTATAAATCATATAGTATATATGATATAGTATAGTAAAATATAGTATATATATTAAACATTTATTATAAATATATATATGTATGTTTACATTTTATTTATTATAATTTTAATTTATTATAATTATAATATAATTAATATAATTAATATAATATTAATATAATATAGTAAAATATAGTATATATATTAAACATTTATTATAAATATATATATGTATGTTTACATTTTATTTATTATAATTTTAATTTATTATAATTATAATATATTTATTGTCGTATGCATATGATAAGTTCAAAATGCGTGGTATGTTGTAGAAGTTAATTATTAATTGCCAAATACCCTGTGGTTTGTTCTATATTTAACATTTGTTGTGTTATCGATTACAGATACCACTGAACCCGAAACTGTCTCTTGTTTTCTTTCTTTTTTAGGCTAACTTTTGCTATGACGGTATGTTTCGTGCAAAGTTTAAATAAAAATCTGTAAACATCACGCATCTTATAGCGAATTAAGAAATGATTTTAAGTAAAAATTTTAATTTAAGTATTTTGATCTTTTCTACTTTTATATTTTGTATGTGATGGACAGCCAGCAGTAGTACAAGAGAAAAAAAAGATCAAGCGCGATCCGGCTAAAAATCCGATGCGATCCGTTAGATTTTCTATCTGTGCAAAATATAAATTTATTTTACTATTAACAAGAGCCAGTTAAAATATATTGCGTGTAGGAATAAAGATTTCTACATGCTTATTGACTAATTCCATTCCAACTTATGTATATCATATTCGCTGGTGTCAGGGAAAGAAATACTTGAATACCTATTATGCTATTATGTTATTAATTTATTAATCATTTCACTCCCAATGTCCAATTTATAAATGACCCAATTGCATGTATTCATTAATCCATTCAGTTGGTTATACGACACAAAGCCACCATCCCACAATTACAAAAAATGTGGAATTTAAAATACTTTTAAGCGTATTGAGATGGCCATAACCCCTTTCACTTCATCTACCTACATTATCTATTCATTAAATGAAAACTAAGAGAAATATTTGTTGCTAAAAATATAAATTCATTGCACTGTACACAAAAAGACGAACAGGAATAGCTGAGGTTAGTAACATATAAGATGTAAAGAAGTCACAGATGGACGAAGTACAAGAAATAAAATTTTCGATACCTATTCACAAATAGGAAGAAAAAAGTTTACATGAAAGATTAGCTAAAATAGAAAATCCCTTAGTTGTTCAAAAAAATAAAAAATGAGGAACTTGCTAATTATGATTTTACCTATTTGCAAATAATGTTGAGCATAGCGTTTTAGAGTATGACATTTAAACTCCGTATGAACGTTAATTGAATTATGGTATAATGTTATACAAATATCTAAATTATGGCTCAGACAATTCTATAAATAAAATTATTTTATTTTAACTGCATTTTACTAATTCATTTGTATGAATTCAATCTTAACATTGTTATCCTTTTCATCACTCGAATATAAACGTTCACCGACATCATTTTAAGAAAAATTCTGAAGTACTTATAATGTGCAATACATATATATATATATACATATAAGACTAACAATGTTTAAATAAAATAACCCATTTATCTCATATTTTGATAATAGAATGTTTACTAGTAGTTTTATTCTTCAATGTATTGTTATGAAAAATTGAAAATACTATTATGTATAAATAAAGATAAAAAAACAAATAAGATAAAGTTTTATCAAAATGCTTATTGACGATCAGTAGCCCGCAATTTTTCCTCCACAGCTTCTCGTGAAGCTTCAGAAAGATCAGTAGCTTGAATGTACTTTTGAACACCGACTAGGGACTTCTTCAAAGCAAAAAAAGAACTGGAATACAACATCTTCTTTTTAACCTTTAAAAAAAATAAATTACATTAAATTTTATAATACAATATTTAAAAACAAAAAACATTTCTCTTACTTTAGCAGAATCAGGACACCATGACATCAAGAATAATTTTTGTTTTTTAGAGCTTTCCGATGTGCCTTGACACTGATGCATGTACTCAAAATCGAACAGACCATAGCTATAAATAAATTACATACGAAAAAATAAACAGCTGTTATATTTTAATCACATATACATATAAAATTTATTATTTTATTATTACATTGAAAACAATGACGGCATGTGTTTTTAATCACAGCTTATGTATATATCGGAGATATCAATTTCAATTTTATTTTATTACTATTTCTTAGAATTTGTTTTATATTAATTGTGATAAATTAAAGGCAGATACATTGAACGTATCGAAACTTAAATGCTATTCTTTATACATATATATGTGAACATTTACTACAATTTTAAAAACTAAGTATTAAAGTAAAGTTACTACTTTAATAATTATATAATACTTCTGTAGTCCCTTTTAAGTGATCTGAATAGCACTTGATTGTCGAATTCGATAAATGGCTCCGAGGCGTAGCCCCGCCGTTCGTGAAACCCATCCAACCCCAAACCATTCTGACTCCCTAATCCCTCTCATATGTGCACATATATTCGTCTCGTAATTCCTTACTTGTTTTGTGTTTTATTGATCCTTACGAGTTACAACAAAAAAGTCAAACAATAATCTTAACTCAATTTAACTGTAGTTTTGTGCCACTAAAGTGGCAGAGCTCATTAAAATTTAGACTTAAATCACTATATACCCTTTTCTAGTACTCTCTACTTATCTTTCTCATCACAATTTCCAATTTCTATTCCTATACCCCACCGTGATAGGATTGATGCATTTTCTTATTGCTGTATTATACTCGATTCTACTAAGGCCATAATATTTTGCAACAAAAACTTTTGTAAAGTTAAAATTCGTTAAATTTTATCAAATGTATTATTGTTTTTATGTTGAATTATATATTTTTAGTTATATATTATATATTTTCAGTTATACATTATATATTTTTAGTTATATATTAAATACTTTTAGTTATATATTATATATTTTTAGTTATATATTAAATGCTTTTAGTTATATATTATATATTTTACTTCTAGAAGCGGTTGCAAACAATGATAAAAAAAATATTTGGTTTTAAAAAAGTTATACACCCAAGTGTTCTGCCGATTTAACAAGGATGTTTGTAAGAGAAATTTTTCAAATGTAATACAATTTTTACAAATATTATAAAAAAAGCAAACATAAAAACAAACTATTTACTTCTACAATGACATTAATTACTTATTAACTTATATTACTTGTATTATTAATATTAATGAGCATAAAACTGTGAATTAATAATAAATATATAAATTAATAATATAAGAAATTGTTAAGAATTTTTAGTAACGTTTAGTTTTCATCTTAAATCCATAGAAATTAAAAAAAAAGTTTATGGGCATGTGCGAGTTCGAGTAAATTGCAATTTCTTAGGGATTTTTTGCACTGCCCTTATATAAATATTTATTTATTGCATTTATTTATTATTTTTGATTTAAAGTTTTCAAATTTATTTATTAAACATCTTTTAACATTTTCACAATGGTAACATAATTTATCCTAATCGAAATTTTGGTAAATACCAACATTCGCGCCATACCGACATAATTTACTATTTTCCTCAATTTACTCGAACTCGCACACGACCTATATATGATTACTTACCGACACTCTCCGGGTCCACATTTTTGAATATCATCAAGAAATTGGTCATATTCGGCGTTACGATCACCTACAGTCTCTACATCAATTTGTTTTTCGTCACGAATATAAAAAATTACATATCGATGTTTCTTGCCCTTTTTAATTTCTTCGTATGTAGTCTTGCATACATCTAGCACAGTAACACCGGAAGCCTAAAGATTTAATACATCACTTATATTAATAATTTATCTTATTTTATTTTTATTAATGAGTAAATATTAATTGATTATTTTATTTCGAATCGAATAAGTTGTTTTTGGTTATGTTCGAAAAAATTTATACAAATGCGTATATATTATACATATATATATATAAATTACAACAAAAATAAACACTAACATTTTCATTTTGTAATTTGGGCCTACTGTAGGCATAAAAAAAAATATGCAATTAATAACTATAGAGTATGGGAGTTTGCATTCAATATAACTCTTATTAAACTCTACTTGTGTAAAATATGGTAGTTGGAATAAATAGGGTGTGGCAAATATTAACGCTGATAAAACGTAAAAAAAAATTCCAAATCATTTTTTAAAAAATATGAAATAAAGAAAGAAAAAAGCCTAAAATTTAAACAATGCTACATAATTAACGTGGGCGTGTCTATTTATAAAGCGCCTAATAAAATATTCATTAGAATGCTCATTTTTAAATAAAACTATTATCGCAAGGGTGCAAGCGATGCTACAAAAAAACAAAAAAATGCCCTTAAGATAGCAGCCTTGTTATTATATCTGAAATGTTTTTAAATCATAATAAGCTGTCTTTTTTCTTGTAAATATGCACAAAATGTATGGAGTACTTGCAAAATAATGAAGTATTGCTGATTCACAAGACAATACATGTGTATTATTTTTCACATGTATTTATAGCAACTTTACTCAATAATCGCAACGCACACATATACGTGCAATCAAACCCAGTAGAAAAAGTGGTCTTCGAAGACATTGTCTTCAAGACGGTCTTTGATACCGCGTCCGCATTTTCAAGCAAATTTGCAAAACAATCCCAGTAGAAAAAGTGGTCTTCGAAGACATTGTCTTCAAGACGGTCTTTGATACCGCGTCCGCATTTTCAAGCAAATTTGCAAAACAATTGCTCAAAACATGAATGTAAATACTCTTTCTTTGCTTTCTCTCTCATTTTTAGTGTTCATAGCAACGTATTTGAATTTTGCCTCAGATGACGCTATGTTTTATAAATGAAGTGACGCAATAATTTTGAAGTGTAGTAAATAAACATTTGTGAAATAAATATTAAAAAAATCAAAATGAATAAAGAAACAAAATCATTAAACTATGAAATATTAAAAAAAAGAAATTAAATCAAAACAAATGAAATATTGACTTAGTTCCTGGAAAATATATTGATATTAATATTAAAGACAATAATTCCAGTGAAAGTTGTTTAAGAAACAAAACAAAGGATGTTGAAAATAAAAAAACTAAAAACACTTGTGAAAAATTAGCTGTTATATTAAAAAAACACAGGATTAACAGGCATTGTGGTAATGATATTTTAGAACTCTTAAGATCAGAAGGTTTAATTGTACCAAAATCCTCTTCAACGCTTTTGAAAACATATAAAACTTCAACAATTGATGATAGCGAAATGCTATAAATTATTTTATATTAGTTTTAGTTAATTTTAGATATGCTAAGTTATATTAAGTTAATTATTTAAATTAATTTTCATTATGTTTACTAGTTTTTACTAGTTTATTTTTAATATCTTAATAAAATTTATAATAATTTATAATAAAATTTATAATTTACTTTTAAAACTTTTAATTTTGAATGTAATTTAAGAAATTATTATATAAAATAAATAAAAGTACAAAATACAACAAATTTTCTTTCTACTTATTTAAAGAAGAAATTGAATCATTTTAAAATTTAAAGAGCAGGCAATAAAAGAGTAGAAATAAAAAAGGGTGAAAATTAATATGAGCACTGCACTAAGAGCGCACAACTTTCTGTCGAATGCGTCCGTTATGCAAGACATGGTCTTCGAGACGGTCTTCGAGACAGGTACACAAAAATTCATTGAAGACATTTGGCTAATTTGTATGAAAGTGTCTTCAAAGACCGTCATACATTTGGATCGATCGGTCTTCATGTATGTATCCATGTCTTGAAGACGTCTTCGATGACGGATCGATCCGTTTTCTACTGGGTTATGTCTATCTGTCTTGCCTTATTATCCCAACAATACTATAGTATTTTCCGGCAAGTTTCGTTGTACATACATATACCAACATTAATTTTACACATTTATACCAAAATATATGATTTTTGGAATATATTTAATATTTAAAAAATTGCTCCCACACATTTTTTTAGCACAAAATATAAATTATTATGTATACATATATTTTTACTAAAAATAACATACCATTTTGAAGTTTCTGCAAACCTAAGAGAACTAACAAACTTTTAGCGTGAATAAACGTATACACTCAACGTCCTATGTCGGCGAACAAGATCAAATACACATAAAGCCACAAAGGCTTTTTAATGGTATCAAACAAAATCTATCTGATATGGATGCCACATTAACAAAAATTTTTCCATACACAAAAATCCGATAAACATTCCAACCATTGTAGGTATTTTTAGTTTTACACAATGTGATTTCTATACTGGTTTATGTGATATATAGATAGGTTAATAATATAAAATTAACATTAACTT
>NC_051848.1:98484003-98505190 GCF_002237135.1 Teleopsis dalmanni
CATTTGCAATTCCTATATATACGGTAACACAGTGGGCCAATAGGCCTAAATGGATCCACCAGGGATCACCGGTATAACCTAGCCTAACCTAACATTTGCAACAAAAAACTATATCTAATTACTAATTACATATATCGTTATATATTTATATTTTTCAGAGACGAATTCAATGTACGCCGAATGCATACTGCTGTAAAATTAAATGAAGTTATTGTAAATAAATCACAAGACGCTCAACTGGTAATTATGAATTTACCAGGACCACCAAGAAATATTAAAACAGACCGTGAAAGCAATTGTAAGTATTAAAATATATTTTTAGAAGCTTGCATTGTTTATATATTTTTCTTACTTAATTATAGATATGGAGTTCTTAGAAGTATTAACAGAAGGCCTTGAAAAGGTGCTAATGGTAAGAGGAGGAGGTCGTGAAGTAATAACTATTTATTCTTAAAAAATCTTTAACATAATAAAGATTATGATGGTATTAACATAATAGGCAACTTCTCAATTCAATCATTTTTTAATTATTTTATTTTCAATCAAAAGTTTAATGATTCATTTACAAATATACTTTGTACGAAAGTGTTAATAAATTTGTTATAGTGAAAACTACCTTTTAATTAATTAATGTTTTATTTGTTTTATATATACAGCTGCATTTATTTCAGTATAAATATTTATCTCAAGTCTTTGATACATCAAATGATACTAAATACATAAAAAAAATGTTAGTTAAATAAAAATACTGAAGAATATGCGACAAAAAGAAATCGTTTGGAAAATGTGATTAGTTTTTATGAAACCTGTACAGTATGTGGTCTTAGGGTTAACTCAAATAAAACCAAGGTTATAAAATATCAATTCTAAGTATATATATTTCAAAACGCAAAACTTTTTGGTATATCCCACAAAAACAGTAAATAAAAAACCTAATTAAATCAATTGTTAAATAAATATATGCATAAGTTAACAACTGTCATATTTTTTAATTAATCTTAAATTCGATTTTATATATGTAGTATATAGTTATTGTATATTATATATAAGTTTTTATAAAAAATACGACCTTAAGCCTGGAAAAATTAAACACGTGTAAGTATTGAAGTCAATAGCTACTTAAACATACGAATATTAAAATTAATCAAAATATCTTTAAACGATTACAAAAACTAATATTTCTTTACTATTCATAAGTAATTGGTAAGAAGGTCACCACTTCTCATATAACCCAATGGATTTTAATTTGCCGTTATAAGACTGATACTGCTGAGTGGTATTAAAGAATAATGGTCGGTCTTAGACAACGACATTTGCATTAGAGTAAACTGTGAAAACTCTTAGACTTTAACTTAATTTACAACAGATGACTAATAACTACGTTCACAATTCCATACTAAAGTTGTCCAGTTCCTTTTCAGCAAATATTGATTATATTTTCAACATTCTCAATTTCAATAGATATATACTATTCACTTCTAAACTGATTTTTAACTGCTATGCATCTCTAAACGAGATATCAATTCAGTTCCTAAATCTCCTCCCTGGGAGGCAGATGAACTAGGTATATAAAAACTATTAAAAATATAAACATTTGAATACTTGGGTTTACAACTAGTATCACACAAACAATTATTAAAATTTTTCGGCACAGAACAGCTAAATACAATATAAAAATTTCCAACAATATACAGACATCTCTACGCTAGTTGAGTTCTTTTAAATTTTAGCGACCGTAAAGATGAATGGCAGAGACATCAGTCTAATATTGAGTTTTCTGACGGGTCATTGTGAATTAAAAATCCATGTTAGATTGAATATTAATTTCACTTTCTTTTGCTGCAGCTATTAGGATGCCAAGGAAAGCGCTTTGCGGACGTGTACGAGTTAGGCTAAGTTGATGCCAAACCAATTGGGAAGTTTTTTGGGATTTTTTGCACTGCACACATTTGACCATTTATCAACACGTATCGACACATCATTACATTATCAGCACAACGTAGAATTTCCCTTATTTAGAATGCAACTTAGCTTAACTCGCACACGTCCTACATCTATTTTATCATTGTACAACGCATACGTAACGGAGATTACAAATGCTATAGACTAATATTTTAGAGCTGACATACGTACAATTTTTTAGAAAAATTAAAAATATCGCAAATGTTATTTCTTAGTAGTTTACGTACGGAAACCATCTAGAGAGCATAACAGCTCTGGTGATTGTGCGTACCCGTTTAGCAAGGAGCATTTCAAAAATAAATATGCTAAAAGTAATGTAGACGGGGCATCCCTGTAATAGAGTATTTTATTTGTAGGTTTACCATAAAGTTTTTTGTTAAAGTATCCTCCATAGCTATATAAATAAGTCAAAATATAATAAAATCAAAAATAATGTCGCAAATAGATTCAGTATGAAAAAATTTCTGAAAAGTCACGTTTAGAGCGTTATTAAAATTTTTGACTTTTAAAATCAAAATCCGGAAATCAGAAATTGTCTAACTGCATTGGCGAAAATCGAATTTTTACGATCAGTTTATTTTGGCTAAAAAATAGAACGATAAAATTGTAATTCTATAGACTAAACCATTTCAAGAAGAAACTCACAATATAGATTTCATTATGATATAAGTTAAAAATAATATGGCTAAGATAAGCAATATCTTTTGAGAGGTAAAAAGAATAAACATAAATAATCTGCTTTGCAAAAAGATTTAATTTTTTTTTGTTTCATTAAAAATAATTTCCATCTCATAATTCTACATAATCATTAAAAAGAATGGGATTTAGAAAATAATTTTCCTATTGAATATAAATTCCCAAAGTTAATCCTGCATTTTTACTTCTAATTTAATGGCGTAAATATGGTCTGGTTATATCTCAACAACCAGACCTCTAACAATAATAAAAAAATAGTACCTTTAAATAGTGGGTATATCTAGGGTATGTGTAATTATTATATAAATATGTATATGTATCTATATATTAATAAATATGTTTATTATTAATAATACACCAAATCAAAAATCAAGTTATAGGCCTTTACTTAACAGTAATTTAACAAACCCGAAAAAACATCATTTTTTTGGTTTTCTACAAAAAAGTATGGTATTTACATATATGACAATCCAAAATTGGCCTTATCAATTAACTGTTCATTTATTATCAATAGTTTAGAAATAAATTAAATATATACCATGGTATATATGGTCTTTTTATCAAAACCTATTATTTGAAATTTTGAAAAGTTTAGATTACTAAACGAATAATAATCGAACTCTTATGGCTCCATGTGATTATATTCGGTAAACTTATCTACATGTGATTGTGTGAGTATCAATAATAGGTAAAAAAATAGAAGAATATATATACATATATGTCAATAACTTTGGTTTCTAATTTTATATTGCTCCAAAAGCCATTCAGAACCTGAACTGATAGCAAGAAAGTATGTAGTAACCAAAATAGGAAATAGCAGCCATTGAGCACCTCAAATGGGTGTGCAGATTGCTTGCAATTTGCTGGCCTGTTAGATATAATATTTTGGACATTCCACAAGACCGCAAAACACTTAAATAACTTATAACATTTGTAACAAAAATAATGACGAATATTATTATTTTTAATGAACGCTGCGTCATTAATTACATATTCGTATATTTTCGTATATATTAACTTCTCTAACATGACGTAAAGTTTTTATTGGAAAGTACAAGATTAACCAATTTTCTCAGAAAAATGATAATCTTAACTGCTTGTGTATATATACAAGTGTCCAAATAAGTCATACAATCAGGATATGCTAACTTTAGTATTACTCTAAAAATAGTTTAATTTTAGTTAAATATTATTATCAAGAAGTTAGAGATGCAGTGCCAAAATAAAATTTCTTTTCAATTTTTGAAGTGGGTATAGCAGAGAACTTTCAATTCCACAGCATCTTGTTAATACTTTAACTAATATTATAATATAAAAAAACTTTTCCTATTTTCTCTTTATTTTAGAAACATCAATCAGATGGCCTTATTTATTGCGCTAATACTTTGCTTCTTTACTACTTTAACAATGTTAAACTTACTTAAATGACGTTACTTATTTCGTCAGTTTTTAATTAGTACTATTACCATTAATATGAGTAATAGTGTCAATATACCTAAATGCGATAGGAATATAATATAATATATAATATAATATAATTCGGATCTAAACAGATTTTGAACCAAAACCTTCGATCTTTTAATGGAATCGAACCAAATCATTCTACCACTGATACAAGAGCTAGTAGTTCGTAAACAAAATCAATGGTTTAGAATATCGACTCACATAGTCGAAATATTTAGACATTGTAAGCCATAAAATAGTGAATAGAGTAAAAAAAATATAAAATACCAAATGCAGGAGGCGAAAATTTTTTGTCTGCTCCTCTCTACAATTTTGCAGGGTTCAGAGTCTAACTGTTTTCGTTGAGTTTTCTCCTAACTCTACTCATTTAGCTGTCTTATTCATTTGGTCTCTGGGATTTTAGCTGCAATCATGGTGTAAAAAGTAAAATAGGCAGAAATGAATTAGGTAGAAATGTTTTTCTTTGAACAGCACAAGAGCCAGTTAAAATATATTGCGTGTAGGAATAAAGATTTTTCTACATGCTTATTGACTAATTCCATTCCAACTTATGTATATCATATTCGCTGGTGTCAGGAAAAGAAATACTTGAATACCTATTATGCTATTATGTTATTAATTTATTAATCATTTCACTCCCAATGTCCAATTTATAAATGACCCAATTGCATGTATTCATTAATCCATTCAGTTGGTTATAGGACACAAAGCCACCATCCCACAATTACAAAAAATGTGGAATTTAAAATACTTTTAAGCGTATTGAGATGGGCATAACCCCTTTCACTTCATCTACCTACATTATCTATTCATTAAATGAAAACTAAGAGAAATATTTGTTGCTAAAAATATAAATTGCACTGTACACAAAAAGACGAACAGGAATAGCTGAGGTTAGTAACACATAAGATGTAAAGAAGTCACAGATGGACGAAGTACAAGAAATAAAATTTTCGATACCTATTCACAAATAGGAAGAAAAAAGTTTACATGAAAGATTAGCTAAAATAGAAAATCCCTTAGTTGTTCAAAAAAAATAAAAAATGAGGAACTTGTTAATTATGATTTTACCTATTTGCTAATAATGTTGAGCATAGCGTTTTAGAGTATGACATTTAAACTCCGTATGAACGTTAATTGAATTATGGTATAATGTTATACAAATATCTAAATTATGGCTCAGACAATTCTATAAATAAAATTATTTTATTTTAACTGCATTTTACATTTTTTTTTACTGCATTCATTTGTATGAATTCAATCTTAACATTGTTATCCTTTTCATCACTCGAATATAAACGTTCACCGACATCATTTTAAGAAAAATTCTGAAGTACTTATAATGTGCAATACATATATATATATATACATATAAGACTAACAATGTTTAAATAAAATAACCCATTTATCTCATATTTTGATAATAGAATGTTTACTAGTAGTTTTATTCTTCAATCTATTGTTATGAAAAATTGAAAATACTATTATGTATAAATAAAGTTATGAATTCATTTTATTTCTGTTTTGTTGCTGTTGCAAAAACAAATAAGATAAAGTTTTATCAAAATGCTTATTGACGATCAGTAGCCCGCAATTTTTCCTCCACAGCTTCTCGTGAAGCTTCAGAAAGATCAGTAGCTTGAATGTACTTTTGAACACCGACTAGGGACTTCTTCAAAGCATCAAAAGAACTGGAATACAACATCTTCTTTTTAACCTTTAAAAAAAATAAATTACATTAAATTTTATAATACAATATTTAAAAACAAAAAACCATTTCTCTTACTTTAGCAGTATCAGGACACCATGACATCAAGAATAATTTTTGTTTTTTAGAGCTTTCCGATGTGCCTTGACACTGATGCATGTACTCAAAATCGAACAGACCATAGCTATAAATAAATTACATACGAAAAAATAAACAGCTGTTATATTTTAATCACATATACATATAAAATTTATTATTTTATTATTACATTGAAAACAATGACGGCATGTGTTTTTAATCACAGCTTATGTATATATCGGAGATATCAATTTCAATTTTATTTTATTACTATTTCTTAGAATTTGTTTTATATTAATTGTGATAAATTAAAGGCAGATACATTGAACGTATCGAAACTTAAATGCTATTCTTTATACATATATATGTGAACATTTACTACAATTTTAAAAACTAAGTATTAAAGTAAAGTTACTACTTTAATAATTATATAATACTTCTGTAGTCCCTTTTAAGTGATCTGAATAGCACTTGATTGTCGAATTCGATAAATGGCTCCGAGGCGTAGCCCCGCCGTTCGTGGAACCCATCCAACCCCAAACCATTCTGACTCCCTAATCCCTCTCTATGTGCACATATATTCGTCTCGTAATTCCTTACTTGTTTTGTGTTTTATAGATCCTTACGAGTTACAACAACAAAGTCCAACAATAATCTGAACCCAATTTAACTGTAGTTTTGTGCCACTAAAGTGGCAGAGCTCATTAAAATTTAGACTTAAATCACTATATACCCTTTTCTAGTACTCTCTACTCATCTTTCTCATCACAATTTCCAATTTTTATTCCTATACCCCATCGTGATAGGAATGATGCATTTTCTTATTGCTGTATTATACTTGATTCTACTAAGGCCATAATATTTTGCAACAAAAACTTTTGTAAAGTTAAAATTCGTTAAATTTTATCAAATGTATTATTGTTTTTATGTTGAATTATATATTTTCAGTTATATATTAATATTTTTAGTTATATATTAAATACTTTTTAGTTATATATTAAATACTTTTTAGTTATATATTATATACTTTTAGTTATATATTATATATTGAATGCTTTTAGTTATATATTATATATTTTACTTCTACAAGCGGTTGCAAATAATGATAAAATAAAAAATAATTGGTTTTAAAAAAGTTATACACCCAAGTGTTCTGCCGATTTAACAAGGATGTTCGTAGGAGAAATTTCCAATGTAATACAATTTTTACAAATATTGTAAAAAAAGGAAACATAAAAACGAACTATTTACTTCTACAATGACATTAATTACTTATTAACTTATATTACTTGTATTATTAATATTAAAGAGCATAAAACTGTGAATTAATAATAAATATATAAATTAATAATATAAGAAATTGTTAAGAATTTTTAGTAACGTTTAGTTATCATCTTAAATCCATAGAAATTAAAAAAAAAGTTTATGGGCATGTGCGAGTTCGAGTAAATTGCAATTTCCTAGGGATTTTTTGCACTGCCCTTATATAAATATTTATTTATTGCATTTATTTATTATTTTTGATTTAAAGTTTTTAAATTTATTTATTAAACATCTTTTAACATTTTCACAATGGTAACATAATTTATCCTAATCGAAATTTTGGTAAATACCAACATTTGCGCCATACCGACATAATTTACTATTTTCCTCAATTTACTCGAACTCGCACACGACCTATATATGATTACTTACCGACACTCTCCGGGTCCGCATTTTTGAATATCATCAAGAAATTGGTCATATTCGGCGTTACGATCACCTACAGTCTCTACATCAATTTGTTTTTCGTCACGAATATAAAAAATTACATATCGATGTTTCTTGTCCTTTTTAATTTCTTCGTATGTAGTCTTGCATACATCTGACACAGTAACACCTGAAGCCTAAAGATTTAATACATCATTTATATTAATAACTTATCTTATTTTATTTTTATTAATGAGTAAATATTAATTGATTATTTTATTTCGAATCGAATGAGTTGTTTTTGGTTATGTTCGAAAAAATTTATACAAATGCGTATATATTATACATATATATATATATAAATTACAACAAAAATAAACACTAACATTTTCATTTTGTAATTTGGGCCTACTGTAGGCATAAAAAAAATGTGCAATTAATAACTATAGAGTAATATAGAGTATGGGAGTTTGCATTCAATATAACTCTTATTAAACTCTACTTGTGTAAAATATGGTAGTTGGAATAAATAGGGTGTGGCAAATATTAACGCTGATAAAACCTAAAAAAAAATTCCAAATCATTTTTTAAAAAATATGAAATAAAGAAAGAAAAAAGCCTAAAATTAAAACAATGCTACATAATTAACGTGGGCGTGTCTATTTATAAAGCGCCTAATAAAATATTCATTAGAATGCTCATTTTTAAATAAAACTATTATCGCAAGGGTGCAAGCGATGCTACACAAAAAAAAATGCCCTTAAGATAGCAGCCTTGTTATTATATATGAAATGTTTTTAAATCATAATAAGCTGTCTTTTTTCTTGTAAATATGCACAAAATGTATGGAGTACTTGCAAAATAATGAAGTATTGCTGATTCACAAGACAATACATGTGTATTATTTTTCACATGTATTTATAGTAACTTTACTCAATAATCGCAACGCACACATATACGTGCAATCAAAGGCGGCAATGTGCACACATTTTTTCTTGAATAGACGCGTATGTATTTCAATGGATAAAGATAAATGTATTTATTAAATATTAAATATATCACCTTATTCCACAAATTGTTTATAAATTATAAATAATTAGCTTTGCAACATATATTACTCTATTTTAATAAATAGATTCGTTACACATGTGTACATCGAATTAAAAAATAAAAAGAAAAATGCCGCATGTGTGAAGATGCTTACATTTATACTTTTTATTTTTAAACCAAACCGTTTGAAGTTTAATATTTTTAGAAAAAATTATGGAAAAACACTATTATTTATTTCTTAGAAAAGCAGTATAATTATTGGAAAATTAAAATTTATAAAATATTACTTTGTCTGCCTGTATACTGTGACCCCCTCCTACTTACTTTTTTTGAACATGTATATTCGTACATAAAACTACCCCATACAAAGAAATATATGTAGAAAAAAAAAAAAACTTAACTGAATCCACTTCATTTATTTCTATACATATATAGATATATATATATATATCTATTTCCTAAAATATGAAAATACAATTTTCTAGCGACTTACGCAATCTTTATCGTCAAATTTATGATATTTGCATTAAATTTAATTTTAATAAAAATTATGATTCATTTTTGATTGCATATTACCATTGATATACACAACTATTGAACACACACATATGTCAATACATTCGCAAGACTATGAATAATGCAAAATTATTGCCTTTTATGTCTATCTGTCTTGCCTTATTATCCCAACAATACTATAGTATTTTCCGGCAAGTTTCGTTGTACATACATATACCAACATTAATTTTACACATTTATACCAAAATATATGATTTTTGGAATATATTTAATATTTAAAAAATTGCTCCCACACATTTTTTTAGCACAAAATATAAATTATTATGTATACATATATTTTTACTAAAAATAACATACCATTTTGAAGTTTCTGCAAACCTAAGAGAACTAACAAACTTTTAGCGTGAATAAACGTATACACTCAACGTCCTATGTCGGCGAACAAGATCAAATACACATAAAGCCACAAAGGCTTTTTAATGGTATCAAACAAAATCTATCTGATATGGATGCCACATTAACAAAAATTTTTCCATACACAAAAATCCGATAAACATTCCAACATTTGTAGGTATTTTTAGTTTTACACAATGTGATTTCTATTCTGGTTTATGTTATATATAGGTAAATATTATAAAATTAAAATTAACTTCTCAAAACGCATTTAATATTAATTTTTATATTACATATCTTGAAATATATTCCCTATATCAAATTTATTTCTGAATTAATTTTATATAAAATGTTACTTAAAAATCAACTTAAAAGTTTAATTGATGCAATTATTTCAAACTTTTTATAGGTATTCAATTAATTGGTAAAAAATTATTTACTTCTCATAAGAAAGCACTAATTCCGAAAGTGTAACTACGTTTACACGAATCTTGAAATCACTTTTAAAACTGATTTTAAAATTAGTTTTTAAAGCATTTATCCACAAGAATTAAAAGCACTTTTAAGATAGCTGCCAATCAGTTAGCTGTTCAGCGGTGTTGATTTTAAACATTTTAAAAATTTTTAGAGTAAAACTACAAATTATTTTACTTTTATAGCAAAAGAAAGATATTATAATCAAAATAGCGGAAAAATATAATACAACAACAATGAAGATTTTAGGAATACCCCGTATAAAATTTACAAAATTAAGAGAAATACGATTACAACTCTTTAAAAAAAATGACAAAACTTTCGACTTATATTTCTTGGCGAACTATTTCATAAATATGATGTAAATAGTGTATATTTCTTGTCGTCCATCAATTAAAACAACTTTTAAGGCTCGCGTAAACGGAATGTGTATTTATGAAAGTGCATGTTTGATAAGCTTGAATAATATTTAAAGTACATTAGAGTAGACACTGCCAGATAAAGCGAAAACAATACATTTTATATATAAAAACCGTCTATTTTCATCTGACACATCTCTATTAAAAATAATAGTTTATATTAAGAATTTAGTTTCTTTCGTCAAAACGGACGTTAAAAATCAAATTTATATATACATATATAATTAAATAAATAATAAATTAGTAATGTGGAAATTTTTAAGCAATAGTACATTCACACTGTCTTATTAAAGTACTTGCTCGTTTAAATTGATGAGTGAACGTTCACATTATAATGAGCTCATTTATGCAGTTGATAGAACTTTTATAAACTTTACTTAATAATATATCACACAAAAAAATAAAATATATAATTAATATATTAAATCATTTATATACATTTTATGTATCAACTACATATTTAAATTATAAAACCTCAGATTTTAATAAACATTTACTTCCTCAGTGCCTTGTTTACATCTTACTTATAAAACATATGACACATATTTAAAATTTCCATCATGGAAATTTATGCTTTGATGAGCAAAACCGCCTAAATGGGATATTGTGAATGTGGTATAACTTATAATCAAGTTTAAAAAATTAGTTAATATAAGTTTATATATATATTAATATTTAATTATATATATAAACATTTATACTATTACAATTCCCGATTTTTCGTAGATATTCGAAATCATGATTATACAACTATTTTAATTGTTGATAAATTCAATTAACTTTATTATGCCAAATGGTAAATTTGCTATTTTGAAAAGGTAGGTATCTCAACTTGGCAGCTATAAAGAATTTAAATGAAACAATATTATTAAGAAAGTAAACATAACAAGCGGCTTATTTAAAAATCGTTTTACTTGAACAGTCCAATAAAGTTCTTAACGTTAATCTAGAATATTGTTTTATTATAAATTCATTTTCAGCTTGATTTTCATGTGCGTTTTTTTTTTTTTGAACTTTAAGAATTTTCAATTAAAAAAAATTTTGATTTAAATCATGAAACATTTAAAATATTAACAAAAAATTTTTAAAATATTACTTTACATATTTTTGATAAGTTAAATCATACTATCTAAGTTTATGTTTATATTCTTATAACAGAGTTTTTAGTTTAAATTTTGGTGATAAAGTATGTTACTTGGCAAGAGCCAACTAATATGTAGTTATTACATATTGTAAAATTAATTTATACTAAAAAAAAAAGAAAATCTGATTTTAGATGTCTAACGCTAATAATTGTTTATTTATATTTATTTAATTATAGTTTGAAAAATTTTTGGTTTCTCTTAAAACCTGGCTTAGTGTGGCCTTAGTATGGCCATTGCAATGGCCTAGGAACGATTGCGTTTTTTACGAAAACAAATGGTAATATATATTATTTTTCATTTAGTGATTATAAATTCTTCATTTGTTTCAAAAATTCGGAATGTTATGTTCTGTAAACATCATTTGGCTTGTATTACTCTTGACTATAAACCTACGCTTGGTAAGCCTCTCGGACTGTGGTGCTCGCTAGATTGAATTGGGTGTCTGCAATTTTTTCTTTTACTCAATGATGTCTAAGGGCCATATTATGCAGAGTCTCGGGCACGGCAAAGTTCGCTCTTTCGGGCTATGCCGAAAATGAATGTTATGCACATGCATTATGTCTAGTACCAAAATTGTCTTTTTTCGTTTGTACTACAGTTCAAAAAAGTCATTTCTGCGACCAATATGTTTGTATTTTATACTTTTGTACTTTATAAATGACTTTAAAGACAATGAAATTTGGATTTAGAAATGTACTTCTAAACCAATTTTTAGAAAAAATCAAGTGGAACTTATGAGTGTAAGATCAATTGTATTTTTACTACTTTTAACAAATATTATTTTACTCTATTTAAACAAATATGATATGTACTTAATTTTGCAACAAAAATAACTAGCAAGAAAAAACTCATAGAGGCTGTAATAATGTTAACTTATTATTATATTATCTTATAATAATTGTTAACAGTTCTTAACAGTACTTATGCCTTTCTTTAAAATCGGAAAGTGTAATAATTATATTATTAGCGATTTATAAAAAAGGCTGTGTTGCTTGTTCTAGGATACTTAATAAACTTTTATTCAAACCAGGTGGAAAATATATGCAATAGTTTTCTAAATTTTTATAAATCAATTTTCTAGCGCTTTACAAAATTTCAACACTTTTCGTATATGTTCAAAGAATGTCTCTGGAACTTTCTATACAGATGATAATATTTACCAAAACGTTTTCAGTTTTTGTTTACTACGGCTTTATATAGTAAACACTTTATATAAGGTTTCACTAAACAAATTGAAATGAACTGTTTGTTTGCAATTTGTTAATCAATCAGGCGTTTAGCCTTCCATTATAAGACTATTTGGATTTTTTTTATAGCTGCCGATTAAGCTGCTTATCCACACCCTTAAATAACTTTAATTCGAAAAACAAGCAAAACTAGGCTAAAAGCTTTCAGCTTTGCTTTGATCTTAGTTAACAGGAACAGTATTCCAACTTGGATGTTGCCAAAATTAAATGCCCAAAGATTGTACTAGGTAATAAACTTTAAGAATAATATAAGTACTTGGGGGAGCACCACTGTGGTTGTGGTTGTTATTTCCTACAAATTTTACTGCTATGAAATAAAATATATTGTTCGGGAGTAATAAAATTTGGTTGAGAATATAAATTATTATTTGAAACCTATTAATCACAGAGATAATAAAGTTGAGTTATAGTATTTTTGACTATAATATTAAATTTTTTTAATTATATTTTCTAAACAATATTCTCAAGAAACCTATGTAAAGATAAGCGAATAAAGCACGGTCTTATGCGTTTATAGGCCTTTTCGGTGTCTCGGAAGCATGGCAAAAAACAGCAACTTCCTGGTCTATACTGGCTAAAATGTACGCAAAACAACAACACTATTTTCTCTACATCGGTCATTAAAAAAAAAGTGTTACCAATATTAGTTGGAAATTCCAACGAATATTGCAATCTTGTGTCAAAAATTACATGTAAATAAAAATTCAAATTTCATAAATTTGATAATTGGAAAAAAAAGGAAAATTTCAGTTTTTTATTTTGTAATTTTCAATATTTTTACCATTCCTTTTAATTTTGTATTCATTTTCATTTTCAATTTATGTTATTTTTATAAAAAATGTTGTTTGTTTGCGTTATGTGCACATATGCAAGAATTGCTATTTACAAAAAACTTAACACTTGACAGATTGCAACAGTGATGCCAATTTCTCGGTTAGCGAATATAGGCGAACATGCATTTTTTGCCATACTTGCGAGCAACCGAAAACGCCTATTATTAGTGTTTTCGCCATTCTTATGTTTATATGTAATTTATCTGATTTTAACAACTTTTTTGTAAATCATATAGTATATATGATATAGTATAGTAAAATATAGTATATATATTAAACATTTATTATAAATATATATATGTATGTTTATATTTTATTTATTACAATTGTGACATACAAAGTGTATATATTTATTGCCGTATGCATATGATAAGTTCAAAATGCGTGGTATGTAGCAGAAGACAATTATTAATTGCCAAGTACCCTGTGGTTTGTTCTTTATTTAACATTTGTTGTGTTATCGATTACAGATACCACTGAACCCGAAACTGTCTCTTGTTTTCTTTCTTTTATAGGCTAACTTTTGCTATGACGGTATGTTTCGTGCAAAGTTTAAATAAAAATCTGTAAACATCACGCATCTTATAGCGAATTAAGAAATGATTTTAAGTAAAAATTTTAATTTAAGTATTTTGATCTTTTCTACTTTTATATTTTGTATGTGATGGACAGCCAGCAGTAGTACAAGAGAAAAAAAAGATCAAGCGCGATCCGGCTAAAAATCCGATGCGCGACTTGCACATCAGAAAGCTATGCTTAAATATCTGTGTAGGTGAATCTGGTGATAGGCTTACTCGAGCAGCGAAGGTATAAGTATATTAATTTTTCTTTTTAATATGACTAAAGTATGTATATTTTAAGGTTTTGGAGCAGTTAACTGGTCAACAACCCGTCTTCTCAAAAGCGCGTTACACTGTTCGTTCCTTTGGAATTCGTCGTAATGAGAAGATTGCTGTCCATTGTACAGTTCGTGGAGCAAAAGCAGAAGAGATTCTTGAACGTGGTTTAAAAGTCCGGGAATATGAGTTAAGACGCGACAATTTCTCCGCAACCGGAAATTTTGGTTTCGGTATTCAAGAACATATTGATTTGGGCATAAAGTACGATCCTGCCATTGGTATTTATGGTTTGGATTTCTACGTTGTTTTGGGACGTCCTGGTAAGATCTATAAACTTAATATTATGTGCACAAAATTAGACGTTTATTTGAGTATTTCAATTTGACGTTCAGTCAATGTGCAAAAAATAAATAAATTTTGGGCTTAATATGGCTTTTGATTTTAAAAATTCATACGGTTCAGAATTAACAAATTGTAAATGTAATAAATTGATTATGTATTAAATAATTGAAATCGGTAATCGAATAACAAAGAATTTAAATTTTCAGGTTACAATGTCGCACATAGAAAACGTAAATCTGGCACAGTTGGTTTCCAACATAGGCTAACTAAGGAAGATGCCATGAAATGGTTCCAACAGAAATATGATGGTATCATATTAAACAGTAAAAAATAAATTTCAATTTTGATTGAAAATAAAACAAACTACAATTAATATTTTGTGGTGCATTTATTTCGTATTACATTAAAATATAAATTTTACACAAGTTAAAAGTTTGAAAAAAGTTGAAGTTTGTTAAAATTGAACGAAACTACGTTTTGGTGGTTACAGGGGAAGATTATCATAATTTACGTTGATAGTAATTATACAGAGACAAGATTGCCCAGCATGCTTTGTATAAGCTAATCTAATATATCTGTCGTCTATATCAGGGCTGTCCAGACCAATTACGATTGCCGCAAAAAAAAGTTCATATGTTCATAGATGTAAAGATTTAGTGTTATTAATTTAAATTAATTTATTTGGTATAAAAATATGTCGCGGACCAAATGCAGCCCGCATGCCATGTTTTAGACAGCCCTGATGTATATGATGACTTTTATCATATGTTTAAAATTTATTAGCAATAAAAAGTGCAATAAAATAGGTACTGTATATTTAAATGCGACGCGATTTCTTAATTGCGAATTCATTATTAAAGACTAAATCCAATATTGCGCGTTTATCAATAGATATGTATATTTAGTAAATCGCATCAACTCGCCTAAGAAAAGTATGTGATAGACAAACGAATTATTGATCCAGTTCTTGAAAATGTTTGATTTCCTCATTATATTATAAACAATGTCGAAATAACAGGATCTAATAGATAATACATCGCCTAATAGATTTTGTAAACCATTTTTCTAGTTGAGAAATATAAATAAATTAAATTGCAAAAACATGTTTAAACTGTGGGACACCACTACAACGGCTTCTTAGTAATATCTAATGCTTTAAAATTCAGGAAATGATTTGACTGTTCTATAATATAAATATGTTTCTATCAAATATTCTAAATATTTGATATCTTTTTGTAACAAATTGTTTTTCGCATAATACCTAGAAACTATTTATTATTGGTTATTATTAAATGATCATAACAATTATTCATTACTCATAGGGCCTCTTTACACTATCATGAATGTAACATGAACATGAACTTGAAAACCGGAAATAATTTAAATGTATCGCTGCGTTCTGTAGGCTAAAGCTTTTTATTAAATGTTTTTCAGGCTGTTGTAAGTAGATGCGTTATGGAGGTTGCCAATATAATGGCCTAGAACATTTCAGGAATTATGCGTTATAAAAGAAAAGTAAATCTTCGAAATCTTGTGTTAAAATACAATGTAGTTAATTGGCAATTATTTGCAGATTTTATGAAAAGTTTCGGTTTCCAGGGGTAATTGGTGCAATTGATTATACTCATATAAAATGCATGTCTTTAAGTCCACGAATTCCATCATAAATATCTGAAAATTAAATAATAAATAAAATATATTAAATAACATATGTGTAAATAGGTACATAAGTATTTATTTTGTTCACTGTTTCATATGCAATTTATTTATTTTTGGTGCAATTACAAAAAATAAAAATAAAATATGAAATATAAAATACATTTGTTTACAAACACACTCTCACTATATTACTGCCACAAAATTTTTGTAATATTATTAGTTTTTTTACATTTTAACTTTAAATGCAAGTTTATTTCTATCACAATAAGTTAATTAATAAATAAATATGAATATTATACTAAATAATTGCTCAATTTGTTTAAAAAATAATATTTTCACTTTTAGCGACAGTAAAAACCTAACCGCCAAAAACAATCAAATTAGGAGAAATTTTAGTCGTTCTTAACGATATTTAGTGACTGCCAATTTAGCAGAATATGAAATTTGGAGATTTAGCGATTTATCCGGAGAAATCAGCTGTTTTTGAAAGTTAAGAAAATTAGCGAATAGAAATTAAGTGTAACGAGTTAGCAGAATCGCAAAAGTCGCTAAAATGCATTTAAAGAATTTTAGCGATTGCGATTAGTGGAATCAGCCTGCTGTACTGACAGTTCATGTTGTCGTCAAGTTCATCTCACGTTCATGATAGTGTAAATAGGCCCATACAATTATCAGCTTTATTATTATTTATTAATTCTTCAAAAAATTAACTATTTTCCTTTCATTTTACTTCCCATTAGTTGATATTTAGTTTTCATAAATAAAGGAAACGTTCTATTACAAATCATATACTATTAGAAGTTCGTTTTGCATCTATTTGATATTATCTTGCTAAACTTTTGCAAAATTGCAAATACAAATTTTGTTTATAAAGCAGAGCTCGATCAAATTTTTAAGATGCCCCTAAAATTAAACATAAATATTCTGCAAACAGCTGATTAATCAGTTCAGATTTGACAGTTTGCCATACGCTGTGTTAAATATTGACATTTCCATTTTAATTCATAATTAAATAATATAAACAAAAGAAATATTTTATTTTTATTTACGAAACTTATAAATAACTGTTATACTAAATTTCTAAGAATCAATCCAATTAATGATATTTATCAAATAAACTAAAAGGTTACATATTTTAGAGTAAATTCAGAGCCGAACCTCATTACAGATTTTTTAAATGGTAATGTTAACGTTGATAGCTTTAATATTGAAAATATTTTCATTATTTTAAGATTGTTATAGATTATACAAAATATATAATCTATGTTACAAGCATAGAATCCTGACAGAAAAATAAAAGTATTAATTTATCTTAGAAATATTTCTTCGACTACAAACACATCTCTCTGTGAGAGTAAATCTGGAGTAAATCTATGCGTATAAAATGAGCACGTAATTATTTCGTTGTATTTAATTGATTTTATATATCTTGTTTTGAGTATTATATATCAAATATTCAAGATATAATAAATATATTTGCTTTTTTGAGTAGTGTTTATTAAATCTATTTAGATAGTAACCTTAGTCGCAATTGTCAAATAAAAGTTATCGATAATAATCCAACAGGTTCGTAATCGGTTTTTTTTGTATTCATTACATAGTGTTGTTTGAGAATTATTAGGTGTGGATTTTTTTTAATACTTTGCAGTGCTTTGTTATTGTATATTAAAATGTATGTTTGGATTGAGAAAGTTTGTAGAATTTCAATATGTTTTTAAACAGAGTGTGATAACAGATTGATAATGTTGAAATTCTCATAATTTTCTCTTTAATTATTTTTATTATTGTTCTAATCAAAATAATATATTTATATGGGATTCTTTTTAATTTTTTTTTAGATTTTATACACCTGCTTACTCACTACATCGTAATTAAATTATATTAATAAAAGTGTTTACTCCTTGACACATCTTGATGACCTGCAAAAATAATTTAGTACCGTACAAAGTTGTTTTTGCTTTTGATAATCGAAGTGAGATATGTAACTATCAAATGTATAGAGCAATCGGCTTTTAATTAGTGAAACTAGAACTTAAATGTTCTAAGGTAATTTTGATAAATTTTTATTAAACTGATGCATTTTAATCTCATGCATATATATTTTTAAGGTTTTAAACTATTTGATACCACTTCGAACAAATGATTGACTAGTCAACAAGTATTAACGCTTCTTAAAATAAATAATTTAAACCAAAAATGATGGGTCCAAGTTCACAAATTAGTAAAATATTACTGACGCTGCTGATACTTGTAATAATATTTTTTATTGCAATGGATGTGCAGCTATATCTACGTATTCAACATTATCCCATTGACCGAAACTATCATTTTAATACTTCAGTGGATCCAACTGATGTAAACAGTATCAATTCATATGAACAACAAACATGGCTATCATGTGATTATAATCCATTATGTCATGTTACAGTTAAAGCAATTCTACTTGATCATACCAACCACTATTTATTTGCACCATTGGCTACATTATTCGACAATGTTGTTGGTTTTTCAAGATCTTTCGTTTCAGCTAATATGATATCGTTTTTCCATGTAATTGTAGCGTGTATATCGGGCAAATTAGTTGCCTCTAGTAGTCTCGGTTATCGTCGATTGGGTGTTGTTCTATTTCAGTTTAGAACGTTTCTAGATGACTTAGATGGACATGTAGCAAGAGTGAAAAAAAACATACGAGGTGAGCGATCAGAAGTAGGAACATCTGGATATTACATTGATGGTATATGTGATGGATTGGGCTGTATTGCTCTTCTCTTGGGCGCTTTCATATATTTAAAAAATAATCCACCACGTAGAGGATATTCGCAATTACCAGTTACTGAATCCAAACTTCCAGAACCTGTTGTAAGACAAAAACCTAAACCAACAGTGAGAAAAGTTGCAAAGAAAGTTATTAGTTTTACTGGTCAATTATTACTAAGCTCAACAGCATGGAATCGGTATATAGCTGTCTATCAAGATTCTCTTGAACGCACCAATGTTTCTGCAGTACAAATGGCACGTCAAAATACAGTCTTCAAGTCTGCCTGGTTTTTCTGTGTTGCTTGGATGTGGCGAGTTGTAAACGTACATTCTTTGGTGCATTGTTTTCTATTAAGCATATTTTGTGATAAATTATGGGAGTTTTTAAAAAGTATTCAATATATCGGATACGTTATTTTGCTAATTGCAATATGTATAACAGAAATGCACATTTTAGAAACAAATAACTTTATTTTTAACTCGTTAATTGTAAATAATCAGAGCTCATGATTTTACCATATATCTAAATGTAAACTAAATCGTTTTAGGCAATATTTAATACTAAAGGCTCCTATTATAGTTTTTAAATAAAATTTTAATATATATTGAATTTGTAAATTAACAAGTGTTTTTGAATAGCTGTAAAATAATATTAATGCCTAACATAATTTATTGCATGTATTTGTTTAAGTTTTAATTATCAACGTTGTGCTAAAAGTTAATATTATGTTATATCGATGCAAAATTTAACTTTTTAACATAATTAAACAAAAGTTTTTGTACATTTGCTGTCAACTTTTTACTGGAAAATAAATGTGAATTAAATTTCAGTATTGTATAGATCTTTTTTCCGCAATTTTGCCTGAAGAACATCATTCTCATTGTATGAAATATATAAAGGAGGTATTAAAGCAGAAGCTACCATACGGTTTTCAGAATTCAACAAATTGAAAGTCGCACATGCCTGAAAAATATAATTGCATATAACAAATGATAAATTTTAATATAAATAATATATATTTGGCGTATTACATAATATACTATTTTGAATAATATTCACCTGTTCAGTGCGCAATATCTCGACATTTATTTTGTAGTTTCTCATAAATTCCATTATTTTTTTCGAAAAATTTGGCGATGGAGCTTGATCTCCGATACCGAGAACAAGAACATCTAATTTTGGTTCTAATGCATAAAATATCGACAAACTGTTTTCATTTATATCCTCAAAGGAATTAACATGCCAAGATAGTATTGATCTAAGGCGAAAATGAATTAAAAATTTTTTGATATTTGTGAAATCTTTAGTTACCGAGGAAATATAGCTATAGGTCCCATAACAACTACATCATTGTTGAGCCGAAATCCGTATTGACTATATCCTGTGATCATTAGACCATTTTCCAAGCTAGTATTTAATATTGATACCTTGGTTTTACCATCAGCATCATATGCACCAGGACTTCGTTTAATGCTCGTTATTCCAAAATTCCGAACATATTTTGTATTTTCCACAGGTAACAATTTTCTACCTTCGTTTAGGATATTTCTTAATTTCATGAACCGCATTTTTTCAAAACATTGTAATTATTCTATTATGACATTGACGGAATACTGAAAATAAAACATCTATGTAACAAAGTTGCAATAGGTACATGTGTAATAAAAATTTAAATCATGGTTAAAAAATTCATAAAATTTTATTTTCTGATAAAAATTTTATTCAATATTTAACAGTAATAAGATATATCGTGAATACTTAAAGGTTGACGAAAATTGTTATATTTTTATTTTACATTAAAAAAAAATTTCATAAAATTTGCCCTTAAGTGTTGTTTTTGAATTTGTAATTCTTGGGGAAAATTTTTGCAAATTGGATGAGCAATTGAGAAAATATACGTTTCTCTTGTTTTTTT
>NC_051848.1:98505290-98519796 GCF_002237135.1 Teleopsis dalmanni
TCGCGGTAAAGCTCATACAGCTCATCGTTCCATCTAATTCGATACTCGTCGCCAACGCGTAAGGGACCATAGATCTTCCGAAGAATTTTTCTCTCGAATGCTCCTAACGCCTTCTCATCACTGTTGGTAGTTGTCCAAGCTTCTGCACCATACAGCAGGACAGGCATGATAAGGGATTTGTAGAGCGTGATTTTTGTTTGTCGAGAGAGGGCTTTATTTCTCAATTGCTTACTTAGCCCGAAGTAACATTTGTTGGCAAGAGTAATTCTTCGTTGAATCTCTAGGCTGACGTCATTTTTGGTGTTTAAGCTGGTTCCTAAATAAACAAAGTCTTTCACAACTTCGAACTTATAATTGTCAACAGTGACGTAGGTCCCAAGACGCTCAGGAGATTTGTTTGTTGACAGAAAGTACTTTGTTTTGTCCTCATTTACCACAAGACCCATTTGCTTTGCTTGTTTTTCTAAGTTCGAAAATGCTGCACTAACAACGCGGGTGTTCAGACCAATGATATCAATATCGTCGGCATACGCAAGCAGCATTACACTTTTGTAGAATATTGTGCCAGTACGGTTTAAATCTGCTGCTCGAATTATCGTTTCCAACATTAGGTTAAAGTAGTCACACGACAAGGAGTCGCCACCCTGTCTGAAATTTCGTTTGGTATCAAACGGCTCGGTGAGGTTGCTCAACGTCATTTTACATAGCCGTATAAGTTTTTCTGGGATATCAAATTCAGACATAGCGGCATAGAGTGTGCTTCTAGTCGTAGTATCAGAAGCAGCTTTGAAGTCGATAAATAGGTGGTGTGTGTCGATTTGTTTTTCTTGAGTCTTCTCCAGGATTTGACGCACTGTGAATATCTGGTCTTGAGTGGATTTGCCAGGTCTGAAGCCACACTGATAAGGTCCAATTAGTTGGTTGACGATTGGCTTCAAACTTTCACATAGTACGTTTGATAGAACCTTATATGCGATATTTAAACGACTGAACCCGCGGTAGTTGGCGCAGTTTGCAGGATCACCTTTTTTGTGGATTGGGCAAAGCACACTTAAATTCCAATCGTTGAGCATGCATTCATCCGACCAAATGTTGCGAATTAGCTGTAGCATGCATTTTGATAGCTCTTCGCCACCAGCTTTAAACAGCTCAGCCGGTAAACCATCGGCGCCTGCAGCTTTGTTGTTTTTGAGCCGCGTTATAGCTGGTTTAACCTCATTATGATCGGGAGGCGGGACGGTTATTTCATCGTCAATGATTGAAAATTCGGGATCATCTTCCCTTTCAGTCACATTGCTACTACCGCCATTTAGTAGTTTCGAGAAGTGATCCCTCCAAATATTAAGCATGCTTTGGACATCTATCACCAGATTACCGTTTTCATCTTTGCAGGAATTAGCTCCGGGTTTATAACCATTTGTCAGGCTTTTAATTTTTTGATAGAATTTTCGAGCTATATTCCTGTCGCCCAGCTTCGCAAGCTCTTCGTACTCACGTCTTTCTGTTTCCTTCTTTTTTCGCCTGAAAAGACGTTTGTCTTCCCTTCTCTTTTGCCGATATCGCTCTATAACAGCGCGCGTCGCAATTGACCGCAGGGTGGCTTGATATGCTGCGTCTTTCTCTGCGGTAGCATTGCGACACTCTTGGTCGTACCAGCTGTTTCTTTGTATACGGTGATAGCCGATCACCTCTTCTGCAGCGGTACGCATAGAGTTGGAGATGTGGTTCCATTGCGCGCATATATCGGCTTCTTCAAATGAATTTTCCATATATTCGGAGAGTCGAGTAGCGAAGTCATTAGCTGTCTGTTGTGATTGCAGCTTTTCAACGTCTAGCTATCGCTGTGCTTGTTCACGTACCTTTTTCATCGCACATAAACGTGTGCGGATCTTGGCTGCAATAAGGTAATGATCCGAGTCGATGTTGGCTCCTGGGATAGTACGTACATCCAACACACTGGAAGCATGCCTTCTGTCTATCACAACGTGATTAATTTGAGATCTTGTGTTTTGATCAGGTGACAGCCATGTTGCCTTATGTATGTTGAGATGCTGGAATCTGGTACTACTAACCACCATGTTTCTAACCGCGGCGAAATCAATCAGCCTTCTTCCATTATCAGAAGTTTTCGTGTGAAGGCTGAACTTTCCGACAGTAGCACCAAAGATACCTTCTTTACCCACCTTTGCATTGAAGTCTCCAACAACGATTTTGATGTCATGATGGGGACAGCGTTCATATGCTTGTTCAACCTGTTCATAGAAAATTTCCTTGGTATCGTCATCTTTATCTTCGTTTATTGGTGTAAACGTTGAGACCAAATTTTTCAGCTTTCGGCTTACCGCAAATCCGACTCCAAACTCGTGCTTTGTTGCATGGCAGCTGTAGCAGATGTCACAATGTTCTCATTTAGAGCATCCTTGTCCCGTCCATCGCATTTCCTGGAGAGCGGTAATGTCAGCCTTATATTCCTTGAGGACATTAACCAGCTGTATAGATGCACCTTCTCTGTAAAGAGTTCGGAAATTCCAGGTGCATATTTTTAAATCGTGTTCCTTAATACGTTTGCGTTTGTCGTCATCAGTAGATCGTTTCCTTATCCGAGGCTGCCTCTTCGTTTGCATTGAAAGAATTTTTTTAAATAGTGGGTTCCAAGCCCGACCACCCTGAGGTGGATTTCGCTGCACACATTAGTTCACTACGCACGGATGATTGTAGCTACCCAGAGGGGCCACGTGGAGGCTGTGTGTCAACTTGGAGAGAACAGTGACAAGGATCGCGCTGGCATTTACCATGTTAAATGCAATCAGACATTTTACCTTGTATGTTCAATCCCATCCCCAATCCCAACCTTGGTACGATAGCTTTCGTTAAAAGCCTTTCGTGCATTCTTGCGGAGCGTAGAGAGGTTATTAATGAATGAGTCAACTCTCTAATTTCCTAATCAAGTAAATTAGTGCGGGATTCCTGTTGATGTTGCTATTAAGTAGTGTACTGAAACTATCCTAGTTTGCCTTCCTGAGATTACATTCTGATTGCTTAGCTACTATGAGAACACCCATCACAAACATGATGTATCTATGATCAGAGAATAAGTTCTTGACTGAGACTCTTCAATAATTGATTGGCTACATGAGTGACATGTAAGCGGATACTATTAAAACTGCAGGCTTTTGCTTTCGCTCTACAGTGATGGTGGTGATATCTAGAGAGCTTTAATGAGAAAAGAGAAAAACATTAAGGTGCGCGTTTTCGCTAAAATGCACGATCTAGGCTTAACCTATCCTTTGACATAAAATAGATTATAATCAGGGATTTCTGGGATTTAGCCTACCGCGGAATGCCAGATAACACATTCCTTTCATTGTTATTAATATAGTCCTAAGGCTTCGAAAATTAACTGTCCGTAATATTGTCAATTGAATTTTACCCTTTTTATAGTCTGAGAAATTTCTTTAACCTTTATAGTCTTAATCTTGTTATGTTATGAAGTTTATGTCGACCACTGGCAAAATTTTGGAATGGCGACTAGCCAGACACAGAATTGGTGACTGAAGACTATACTTTCAAACGTGTTAAAGTTTCATCTAACAATCTTAGCACTGCTGTTACAGACAACATTAATGTCTGCTTGGAAATTAGATGAAGAATTACTATTGCCAATAGGTACCACTATTGTCTTAGTAGAGAGTTCTTTATGACGTTTAGGTCGCTTATACTACCTCTACTTTCGTATGGCGCATAAACACTATTACAGAATAATGAAGTAGCACTGGGAGTATTTAAAAAAAAGGTTTCTCTAAGAGTTTGTGACGACTACCGCATCCGAATGAACCTCAAGCTGTACTAACTTTATTATGGCATTGATATCATTTAGAAAAATAAAATCCAGCGGCTTTGCTGGCTGGAGGTCATGAAAATGAATGATGATGCTCCAGTGAAAAAGGTCTTTAAAACGGTTGTTGGAGGAAGAAGGTATAGGGATAGGCAGTGTCTCTTGATGAACTGATTAAATTAGGGGAATACTAATCGCGCTTGATAGAATAAGAAGCAAATCAAACAAATGAAAAGAATTGTGCTTTATATGTTGATTTAAATTTAAAAATCGCTTGTATGCGGCACAGTATATTAGAAATTATATAATGAATACTTTATAAGTAAATAATAAAAAACTTTTATTTTATTTTTTAAATATGCACCTAATTTTTTTTTTTTTTTATAAACAATAAAAGTAAAATATCTTATTTATTAATTGGAATTATTAATGTTTTAACTAAAGTTTCAGTTCTTCTATTTCGAAAAGTCGATAATTATTTTTATAATTAGGATAAAAATGTCCTTCAATTAATGAACCGTAATAATAGTTTATGATGAGCTCAGATGTTGCAGGAAAAAATATTGCTTGAATACCTGCCCATAAATACAAAAGATGAATTAATTATATTAAATTTATTATAATAATTTTATTGGGGGATGGGATTGAACATACAAGGCAAAGTGTCTGATTGCATTTAACATGGTAAATGCCAGCGCGATCCTTGTCACTGTTCTCTCCAAGTTAACCACAGCCTCCACGTGGCCCCTCTGGATAGCTACAATCATCCGTGCGTAGTGAACTAATGTGTGCAGCGAAATCCACCTCAGGGATATATGAGGTTATGCGTCGGGCTTGGAAACCACTATTTAAAAAATTCTTTCAATGCAAACGAAGAGGCAGCCTCGGATAAGGAAACGATCTACTGATGACGACAAACGCAAACGTATTAAGGAACACGATTTAAAAATATGCACCTGGAATGTCCGAACTTTTTACAGAGAAGGTGCATCTATACAGCTGGTTAATGTACTCAAGGAATATAAGGCTGACATTACCGCTCTTGAGGAAATGCGATGGACGGGACAAGGATGCTCTAAACGAGAACATTGTGACATCTACTACAGCCGCCATGCAACAAAGGTTGCGAAAGGTTCGCAAAAATTCGGATTAAGGCAAAATTTTTCTTCATCACTTTAATATGTGCGCATGCCCCGACGGAAGATAAAGATGACGACACTAAGGAAATTTTCTATGAACAGCTTGAACAAGCATATGAACGCTGTCCCCATCATGACATCAAAATCGTTGTTGGAGTTCAGCTTTCACACGAAAACTTCTGATAATGGAAGGAGGCTGATTGACTTCGCCGCGGCTAGAAACATGGTGGTTAGTAGTACCAGATTCCAGCATCTCAACATACATAAGGCAACATGGCTATCACCTGATCAAAACACAAGATCTCAAATTGATCACGTTGTGATAGACGGAAGGCATGCTTCCAGTGTCTTGGATGAACGTACTATCCGAGGAGCCAACATCTTTTATGTGCGATGAAAAAGGTACGTGAACAAGCACAGCGAAAGCTAGACGTCGAAAAGCTGCAATCACAACAGACAGCTAATGACTTCGCTACTCGACTCCCCAATATCTGGAAACTTCATCTGAAGAAGCCGACATATGCGCACAATGGAACCACATCTCCAACTCTATGCGTACCGCTGCAGAAGAGGTGATCGGCTATCACCGTATACAAAGAAACAGCTGATACGACCAAGAGTGTCGCAATGCTACCGCAGAGAAAGACGCAGCATATCAAGCCACCCTGCGGTCAGTTGCGACGCGCGCTGTTAAAGAGCGATATCGGCAAAAGAGAAGGGAAGAGAAACGTCTTTTCAGGCGAAAAAAGAAGGAAACAGAAAGACGTGAGTATGAGGAGCTTGAGGAGCTGGGCGACAGGAATATGGCTCGAAAATTCTATCAAAAAATTAAAAGCCTGACAAATGGTTATAAACCCGGAGTTAATTCCTGCAAAGATGAAAACGGTAATCTGGTGATAGATTTCCAAAGTATGCTTAATATTTGGAGGGATCACTTCTCGAAACTACTAAATGGCGGTAGTAGTAATGTGACTGAAAGCGAAGATGATCCTGAATTTTCGATCGTTGACGATGAAATAATCGTCCCGCCTCCCGATCATAATGAAGTTAAAACAGCTATAACGCGGCTCAAAAACAACAAAACTGCAGGCGGCGATGGTTTACCGGCTGAGCTGTTTAAAGCTGGTGGCGAAGAGTTATCAAAATGCATGCTACAGCTAATTCGCAACATTTGGTCGGATGAATGCATGCCCAACGATTGGAATTTAAGTGTGCTTTGCCCAATCCACAAAAAAGGTGATCCTGCAAACTGCGCCAACTACCGCGGTATTAGTCTTTTAAATATCGCATATAAGGTTCTGTCAAACGTACTATGTGAAAGATTGAAGCCAATCGTCAACCAACTGATTTGACCTTATCAGTGTGGCTTCAGACCTGGCAAATCCACTCTAGACCAGATGTTTACAGTGCGTCAAATCTTGGAGAAGACTCAAGAAAAACAAATCGACACACACCACCTATTTGTCGACTTCAAAGCTGCTTTTGATACTACGACTAGAAGCACACTCTATGCCGCTATGTCTGAATTTGGTATTCCAGTAAAACTTATACGGCTATGTAAAATGACGTTGAGCAACACCACCAGCTTCGTTAGAATTGGGAAGACCCTCTCCGAGCCGTTTGATACCAAACGAGGTTTTAGACAGGGTGACTCCTTGTCGTGTGATTACTTTAACCTAATGTTGGAAACGATAATTCGAGCAGCAGATTTATACCGTACTGGCACAATATTCTACAAAAGTGTGATGCTGCTTGCTTATGCCGATGATATTGATATCATTGGTCTGAACACCCGCGTCGTCAGTGTGGCATTTTCCAACTTAAAAAAACAAGCAAAGCAGAGAGATTCAACGAAGAATTACTCTTGCCAACAAATGTTACTTCGGGCTAAGTAAACAATTGAGAAATAAAGCCCTCTCTCGACAAACAAAAATCACGCTCTACAAATCCCTTATCATGCCTGTCCTGCTGTATGGTGCAGAAGCTTGGACAATTACCAACAGTGATGAGAAGACGTTAGGAGCATTCGAGAGAAAAATTCTTCGGAAGATCTATGGGCCATTACGCGTTGGCGACGAGTATCGAATTAGATGGAACGATGAGCTGTATGAGCTATACCGCGACATTGACATAGTTAAGCGCATAAAAATTCAGCGGCAACGCTGGCTTGGTCATGTCGTGCGAATGGAAGAAAGTGCTCCGGCTAGAAAGGTATTTGATTCGGTACCCGCAGGTGGAAAACGCGGTAGAGGACATCCGCATCTTCGGTGGAAGGACCAGGTGTCCAACGATTTGGGGCGCTCGGTACTACCAACTGGCGTCAGAAAGTAACTAATCGGGCTGACTGGCGAAGGCTACTCGACGCGGCCAAGGACGACACACGTCTGTAATGGCCAACTAACTGAATAAAGGTCTGTCAGTGGTCATCAAAGGTATTGAGCCAGGTCTAGATATAGGGGAAATTCAAACAGCTCATAAATAGAGAACGTATTCCACAACCCCTTTATAAAGTTGAGTTGAATTATGATGTAAGCAAGCTTAAAAAACGTGAAGTTCATCCGATATATTCTCTACAATATCCACTTCACAGGAAAATTAGCATCGAGCAGCCGAATAAGCGAAGAGAACCAGTACAATGCCTAAATTGTAACGAGTATGGTCACACCAAGACCTATTGCAAACTCAACAGTGTATGTGTTATATGTTCAGAATTGCACTCTACGGAAAGTTGTCTAAAAAGCGAACAAGATGAAGAAGCCAAGATTTGGTCGAACTGCAAAGGCAATCACACAGCCAACTATCGCGGCTGCCCTGTTTTTTTTGCTCTAAAAAATAAAATGGCCGTAGCCAAACATAAACAAATCCCTAATATTAACCTCTCACCCGAGCAATTTCCTCATTTAAATAAAAATATTTACACGGCCCCAAATGAGTTTTCTCAAACATTGTATGCTAATACTCTGAGGGAATTTCGAGATCAGATAAATAAAAACACTGACACACAATCAGCGCCAATGCAGCCTACGTTACTTCTTTTATACAAAGGATGGATAAGTTTATGGAATGGTTGCAAAGTATGATGCAGTCCATGATGCAAAGTATGGTCCAGAATCAAGCGCTTATCTCCAGACTACTGAAAGCAGAATGAATGCATTTAAAATCTGCCACTATTCTAGAAGTCAGTTGTCATCTATATCTAAACAATATCGATGTTATGCTAATTTCAGAGACACACTTAACGCGTAAAAACTGCATACGTATACAAGGCTATTCTTTTTATGACACCAAACATCCCGATGGCAAGGCTCACGGTGGTACTGGTATATTTATCAGAAGTACTATGAGACATTACGAACTAGAGCAAACATCTTCAAGCCACTACTCTTTGCATATTTATCGCCCAAATGAAGCTAGAGTTATCTGCTGTATATTGCCCTCCTAGATTTTCGTTAACAACTGACCATTTTACAAAATACTTTGATTCCTTAGGACCGAAATTCCTAGCAGCTGGAGATTTTAATGCTAAGCACACCTTCTGGGGCTCCAGATTAATATCGCCACGAGGAAGACAACTTTATGCAGCTCTTAATAAGGGACTCGAAGTCATATCATCTGGAAATCCCACTTATTGGCCGACCGATACCAGCAAAACTCTTAATTTGATCGATTTTGGTTTAAATAAGGATTATATCTCTGCTGACCCGTCGTATGATTTTTCTTCAGACCATTCTCCGACGATCTTAATACTGACAAATATTTCCGAAGGCCAACACTATAATATTAAATCATTTGTCAACTGGCGTAACTTTGGTACAGAAGTTGAAGGAAGTCTTCCAGAAATTGCTGCACCCCGTCATACCGATGAAATTGAGCACGTTGTCGACATATTTAACAAAATTCTAATTGACGCGGCCGCTGATTCTACTATTGTCCAACAGAACCATGCAAAAAGAACAATTTTTCCATCGACCTTGAATGGGCTTATCTCTGCTAAATGTAATGCGAGACGAGATTGGCAAAGATACCGTTCTCTCAGATCTAAACTCAGCCTCTTTGTAGCGACTAAAGCCCTGAAAAAAACCCTTCATTAGGAAAGAAACAATTCAATACAAAAATATTTAGAAAGCCTTGGCTCTCAAAAAGAGCATAATTATTCCCTATGGAAAGCTGCAAAGAAATGTAAAGTCCCAATTAAAAGAGAACCTCCTATACGCAAACAAGATGGTTCTTGGGCTCATAGCGATGAAGAAAAAGGAACTACTTTGGCATTACACTTACAGAATGTTTTTCAGACAAATCCCCAAATCAATGACTTCCAGCCTAACATATCTAGCTTAACTGACATACAAAACCCTCCAATTATAGAGCTTTCGGAATTGAAAGAAGTTATAAATAACATTAACCCAAAAAAAGCACCTGAACAAGACCAAATAAATGGGAAAATGATTAAAAACTTGTGATCGAACTCAGCGATCGTCTTCATTCTCACCATTTTTAACAGCAAACTGTCTCTTGGGTACTTTCCGACGCATTGGAAAACTTCGCTGATAAAAATGATCCCTAGGGCTGGAAAAGATCCCTCAGTTGCTACATCATATCGACCAATAAGTCTATTGCCACAAATATCAAACATTTTCGAAAAACTCCTAATTAAAAAAATACTGATTTCCTCGCCGATAGAAAACATAATTCCGGACCATCAATTTGGTTTTCGCAAAGAGCATGGAACAATTGAACAGGTCCTTAGAATAGCTAACGAAATACACTTAGCTTTACATTCAAAACAGTATTGTACGGCAGTTTTTCTTGTTGTAGCGCAGGCATTTAATAAAGTGTGGCTTGATGGAGTTTTATTTAAAATAACGCTCTCGCTTCCAAAAAATTTTCGTAAACTTCTAAAATCTTACGTGACTCATCGAAAATACAGGGTCAGACTCAAATCTTTTACTTCGCAAGAGTACCGCTTCTATACTTAATCTATACAGCTGATATTCCACAATACCCAAACAATTTGCTGACGACGTTCGCCAACGACACTGCCATAGTTAGTTTCGCCCGTGACCGCACTATAACGTCACAAAATTTATCCACGCATCTTGGTTTGATTGAAGAGTGGCTTTCAGAATGGAGAATCAAGGTGAATGAAACCAAATGTGTTCAAGTAACTTTTACTCTCAGGAGAGAAACATGTCCAATCACATTCTGTAAAATATCTGGGAATTCATTTAGATAGAAGGCTCACGTGGACTAGTCATATTGAATCCAAAAGATGTCAATTGAATCTTAAATACAGAGAATTGTACTGGCTTCTAAATTGCAACTCTAAACTCAGTCTCGATAACAAATTGTTAATTTATAAATCAATATTAAAGCCGACAAGCTACGTGCGCCCCGTGGTACGTCAAAAACAAGAACCTACACAAAGATCTAAATTTACCAACTGTTGAAGAAGTAATACATACCTAAATTTCGAGAGAGACTCAAGTCGCACCCAAATCCTCATGTTCGACACTTATCTTCTGCAACTGCACCAAATCGTCTTAAAGGAAAATCTTTGATAAATATGAATTCTCTAGCTCAATAGCATACATTTTAATTTGTTGAGATTTGCAAAATTATTGTCAATTTCCATTTTAGAAAGTAAATAATAATATAGAATAATATATATATATAATATAATATAATAATATAGAAGTTTTATATAGTAAATATAATATAATTTAGAACATAAATAATCAGGTTTACAAAAAAAAAAAAATGCGCCTTGGTACATGACCTAGCAATCAAACCCGTCGAGGACGTCATAAAAACGTATGCTGCTGCTCACACAACGAAAATTACACAACATAAGAATGCAGAAGTTTTACAATTACTTAACGCAACTGACTCAGCACGGAGATTAAAACGTAAAAAAGAAAAAAAACTCTATTAGCAGTTAAGTTCCTGGCATAGAGATCTGCGATAAGACATATCGTATGAATATGGAATTTCGCTTCGGTAGAAAATTCGAACTCCTCATTCTCGATCGGTTAGATCGTTGTCTCTGATTGATAAATAGTTTTAAATAGTTGTTGCTAATGGCGCGACATTCCAGGAAACTGGCTAAAGAGCTAGTTCATCCCTACAGCTATGGTAAGATATCCTTCTTCAGCAGAAAAGAGTTGAGGTTGCTGGTGTGATATTTAACGGGTTACCATGGACTGCAATATCACTTTAAAAAAGTGGGTCTGTTCGAAAAGATAGATTGTTGACTCGGCTTAGAAGCAGACGAGACTTTCAGTCTCATTCTCTGTGACTTCCCAGCCTTGATCTCGACAATAACGAAATCAATGGGTCGATAACACTTCTCTCCTTCTGATATTAGGAGGTCCTCTACGGCCGACATTCTGGATTTAATTCGGAAGAAGAAATGTCATCTGTTCGGTTAGGGTCTGTTGCAGCACAAAACATCAATCATGGTCGCAGTGCTCCGCTCCGTTGGGAGCTATTACCCCGTGTATTCCTATTCCCAGTGTGGTTAATGAAGAAATATAGAATTCTATCACACTCAGAAACCTTGAAGAAATGTAAATTTTTTTTGTCTTGCACTTTTCAATACTGTGAAGCGATGAAATGAACCAAATCTTTGCCGTCTTTTATACTAGAGAAATGCAATGTGTTCAATTGATTGATTTGTGTAATTAACGGGAGTTTGTTTATTATCATAAACTAGTAATTTTGTTATTATTATTTTTATTGATTAAAAGTTTATAATATTTGTTGTTTATTAATTGAATTAGTATTTTAATTCCAATTTCCATATTGAAAAAAAATTTTACATTACACCACAAATGGACATTGTCTCCCCTGTGATTTGTTGATTATCATTGCGAATACTAAACAAATTAGAAATTGAAGTCGTTCAAATTTGATTTGACGGAAACTACAATCTACAATACCATTGGGATACGTGGCAACAGAAATTTTTCTCCTTCAAACTTTCCACTCAAAATGGCTGCTTTAATAATATTTTTGGAGATCTGTTTGATGAGAGGTGAAGATCTCTTGACGTTTGACGTGTACCGTCCCACAATTTACATAAATTAAAGTTATGATGCAAAATTATCGGCGAACTAATCACCAATCGTAGATTGTGTGATGGCATGCCTACAAAACTAACAACAAAACAAACATACCATATCGTGAAGCTGTTGGATCCCTTATGTACTTAATGATTTGTACCAGACTAAACGTCGATTACATTGTTGAAGGTTTAAACAAATATCTTGAAAAACCCTTAGAAACACATTGGAAAGGAGTGAAGAGGATTCTGAAATATTTGAAAGGTACAGTTGATGATGTCATTCATATTAAAATGCATTCAGAGCACATACAGTTATCAATGTACTCTGATGCTGATTGGGGCTGCAATAAGGATACTAGGTGCAGTATTTCTTCTTCGGCTGCGTTCTTAATTGGTGGAGCAATTGCTTGGAGCTCACGCAACTAAACAATTACTGATACATCAACTACAAAAGCAGAATTTGTGGCACTTTGTGCAGCTATTAAGGCAGCAAATTGGCTTAGGCAGCTTTTGTGTGATTGTGGATATGAACAGCGTTCACGAACAATTGTTTTTTCAGCAATCAACGTGCGATTACACTGGTCAAAAATCCTTAGTCTTCGAAATGAACGAATCATATTGACATTCAATATCAACACTTGTGATATGCAGGATCATGCTACTATTGATGTGCAGTACAAGAAGACGAATGAACAGTTAGCAGATGTATTTACAAAACCTTTCTAAAACCTTTCTCGCATTTCTAAAAGCGAGAGGGAGTGTTGAAAATATTTGCTTTTAATATTGTGGCAACACTTATTATTGTACATTTACTTATTTTGCTTTTTCAACTTTTTCTATTGTTTGTCTTTCTCTTGCGTTTTTAAACCTCGTGGAGTAAACACGTTTTTCTTTTTCCTAAAATCTAAATTAGAGTAATAAAATACTAATATTAAATGAATGCACGTTTTTTTATTTCATAAATCTGAATTACAATAATAAAACTCAACAGAAATATATTTTTTTAACATCATCCTAATTTGTATTCACGCAGCGACAGAAGATAAGGACAAAACGTCCGAAACGTTCTTTGGGATATTAACGCAAAGGTCGAAAGAAAATAAATCTTAAATGCAACCGTTGAAAAATTCAGCTTTCAATTAACCTCCAACAATGGTCAGAGTAGTTCAATTTGCTGCGGTAGGAAATTTGATAGTATGTAGTACAAGATTCCCATACCACGATAGTCATAAGACAACGTGGCTATCTTCCGGTCAATCAACACAAAGTCAGGTTGATCACTTTGTGATTAATGCAAACCACGTTCGTTCAATTCGTTCAGTGGTTTAAATATCAGCACAGCCCACTACCTTGTCGCAGCCAAGATACAGATGCGGCTTAGTACCGACAACAACGTGGTCAGCGTGTTGACAATCAAGCTTATCGCGATCGAGCTGGGAATGATGCTATAAGATACAACTGGCAGATAGGATGCTAGAAGGCAAATAATTCAGATCTGGTGCCGCAAATGTTCGATTTCGGGAAGGTTAACATTCACACTCAACCCTGATGTAGAAAGACGGATTAAGGAAGGATACGGGGAAGTTAGCTTCCGCCTGACTCAAGCTCTGTCCGGTCACTGGTACAGGTTTCACCTAGTACAGGATCCCTGATATCTGCTTGGCTAGAATTAGAAGAGAACGTAAAACATGTGTTGTTTGCTTGTCCAAGATTTGGACACTTGAGAGCGGAATGAGTAGTGAAGTTAGGCGAACCAGTATCGACCGGTATTTATAATAACAAATGTTCTAAATTGTTGATAACTTATGTACAATTAGGAATAAACTGTAAAAACTATTTTATTTTTTTGAATTGAAATATTGCTATTTTTGTTATAATTTTTGATTTCATCGGATCAAAATTCTTTGGGTTACCTGAGAATTGTTGTAGAAAAATTGGTTTTGTTTTTTTTTATATAAATTTATTTTATTTGATTAAATAAATTTTTATAAGAGTAACTAGCTAACAATAATAATAAGCTAACAAACAATTTTAATCCACAATTATAAAGAATTTAATCAAAAATCACGCAAGTTCATTTATCACGCATTTCGGACAGGTTGTGACCAAAGATAGCAAGGTTTCAGATGCCTAAGGCGACGTGTTGACTCTATTGACGCCAGTTCGTTACCTTCATCATTCGGATGAGAGTACAGTCGCTGCAGGTGCATTCTTGCATTTCGACGTATTTCTTCCACCACCGTAATTATCCCTAGATCACGATGCAGATCAGAGTTCCTTACGTACCATGGTGCATTTGCCACACCCCTTAATATAACGTTTTGGAATTTTTGTATGGTTTCAACATGTGTGCTGTTAGCGCATCCCCAGAGCTGAATACCATATGTCCAAATTGGTTTTAATATTTGTTTGTAAATTAATAGCTTGTTATGAAGTGACAGTTTCGACTTCTTTCCAATAAGCCATTTG
>NC_051848.1:98519896-98539384 GCF_002237135.1 Teleopsis dalmanni
GTGTTATTTAGTTCATGCAATACTCGTCTAAAAAACTAAGAATTATATAAGTAAAATTCTTAAAGCCGATTTCATAGTCATATGTGAGGTCCCTCTGACTTATTTCATGCTTAAGCCAGTTGCGACACACAAATAAAAACTTTGAAATCGGCAATAAATAATATAAATTAATACTTACTTGAGGGTTCCGGTATTTCAGCACAGTAACATATATGTAATCTACCACCAGGATGAAAATATATAATAAGAAAAGTACAACTAATGCCAAAGCGATTTGCGCCATTTCTTCTATTTTCACAAATCTTTATTCACAAAAATCGAACCAAACTCTCCAACTCGCAAACGTCGATTGATGTTTTGTTAATGGTACGGTCGAGTTTTTATATAGGGAGTAGTGTTAGTGTAACTGTAATACGCTTTAACATGGTGTGCAATCCGAATGTAGAAATTGGGAAGTTTTTTGTTATTTTGTAGTGAATTTAGTTGGCACTGTAGACATATTCGATGTGAAGGTTGTTATTAAAACGGTATTCATATCTTTACATCTCTACTAATGGTATTACTAGGAAGCAGAACGATTTAGTATGGAATGGTATAAAATTTATTATATACCTTAATGTCAATACGAAAGGGATGTAGCATATTTAAATAGATTTTTATTTGGTTGGAATGAATTATTATTAGTTTAATATACAATAATATTACATATTATATTACATATTCTTTCTGGAAGAATAGATAGTGCAAAATGCATTAAGATAAGGATATGTATATGTTAAATCGTGAAATCATATCATCGTAAAATTATGATCGCTTTCATAAAGATGGGCAAATAAGACAACTTCCTTCTTAGAGTACAAAATTGGGTTTATAATTGACGATGAAAGAGTTTTTCTAATATAACATGAAATATCTAAAAACTTATCCATCTTTAGTATCCATTGTTTAAATCTAACACTACATGAAATACTTTGCTTGATTTTATAAATAGGTACTTAGGAATACAATATAAGGAATACACATAGGTATAAGGAATGTACATATTGCATCTATAAACGAAATATTTGTAAAAATGAATGAGTTTCTTAAAACTATATCCCTTTAAGTTGGTATTGTAAACACCAGAATATGAATTGTAGTGCTCTTTAAAAACTTCATTGCGTGTCCTCAATAATATACGCATTGTCAATATAAATCCGATCTTTTGTTTAGATAAAGTCCGTTTGTGTTGGTATTTTTAATACGAAATCGATTTATATAGAATAACTGAAATGCAATACACAAATGTTTTGCGCCAAAAGCAGAAGTTTATATATATGATCAAATTTCAGAACTATCTAGAAAACTATGTATATAATGAGTGGGGATTTTTATATCGGGTCTTTAAAATATGTATATATGTATATATATACATGTACACGCGTGCAATGACAGCTGTTAAGGGACATACCGATTTATGTTAGAACTAAGTTGTGCTATAGATACATAAATAAAATATTAAAAATATAGATATTTTGACAAATAACGTGTTTGGAATAAATGTTTTACCATAGAGAAGGCAGTTTCACTGATGTATGTCAAAGCGTCCACTGCAACAATATTATGAATGTGATATTAGGATGGGTCTAGTTATATAGAGGAAAATTAAAAATTTCGTTTTGAATAGTTTCAACCTTTAGAAATATACAATTGAACAAACATTTTTTTTATTAGAATTTTTTATGGTGCTTTATGCACCGTTAGATCGTTCGCAGTCGGAATGGTGTGCCTGACTCTCTAACATTAATATATAGTATACGGACTAAAACAGCCACCTTCAGCGAGACTTATTCCACCTCGGAACCACTTTCGCATTATTTTGAGGAAGGTCTTTTTTATATTGGTATTTCAAGCCAGATCTCCATTTTTTCACCGCATTTTCTTAGCGTATGTACTATTTATTAGCCTTGCTTCTGGTTTTTCTTATAAGTCTAATTTTTTCGCTTTGAGGACTTTAATCTCATTTGACTCTATCGTTTGGCAGCTCTCCGGATTCGCTATCATCTTTTCTACTATATTTTCGGGATTTATTGGTTCAATTTTAGCTATTGTCTCTTCTCTAATTGTTTGCCACCTATTACTGTAGTCCGGTCAGTATCTGAGTAAGATAGTAATTTGTGTCTACCCGATTTTCATTTATGACAGTTGATTACATTTGGTATCAGTCTATCAGTCTTTGTGATCACATTTTGATGGTTTGCTCCTGATCTTCTCTTGCCATTTGTCAGACTTTGAAGAAATAAAATATATAATGATGTTGTGACACTCGAGAAATGTAGGGTTTTCAGAACTACATGCATTACAATATTTTAAAATAAAATCTCTTAGAGCTTTGTGTGGTATTTTTTCTGTTGCCTACATTGGTAATATGTTTTTGAAATAAACAAATAATATTGATATTAATGAGTCGAATTATTTGAAAATTTTACACGAGACATAAAGAGAAGCTACCTCAACAGGTCAATAGGTTACACAAAAAATACTATCTTGAAAAAATATTTTGTTTTGTTCTCAAAACTCCCATTTTCTAAGTGCCGAAACGTCATTATTTATGCTAAAACCTCTACGAGATTTCTTTATATCAATGGTACATTTTCAGATAATGTGTTAGTTTAAAATTGCAGTATAGTTTTTTTGAGCCACTATATTTTGATATATATATGACTGTCTGTTATCTGTTCTTATAAATTAAGTAGGAAAGTTTGTTACAGAGGAACGTTTTTCTACACTCATATGTTTATATATAACCGTATATATACATTCATTATTGCACACAAGTGCAGTTTTACAATCAATTTTATTATAAGACCCAAGCATGTATATCTTGCTTTGATCTAAGTTAAACTGAGCGAAAATGAATTAGTTTTTGAATAGAAATATTGTTTTATATTTTTGTATGTCAATGTTTGGAACATTTATTTCTTTAATTTAAGTATGTCAAGGAAATCATAATATACGTCAACTTAATTTTATTTGGTTCACATCACCCACTTTGCCTATTACTTTTATATCCTGTGCCCACAATGAGCCATATTACCACCCAATTCATTTCTATATTGTATCAGTATGTCACACTATCTCTGTAAAAATTGATTCCCTAGTTAGTGGCTCTTTCGTTGTTAGTTTTGATTGAAGGATATCAGGAAACATATAAAAATATCTAAAGAATATATTCCTATTGATAGGTCAAACTATTACATAAATGTGAAATGTAAAAATTGTTCAAGAACTTAAGTCGCATTAAAGCAGTTTTTAAAAAATTTATAACTATACCAGGATACTGAATTATAGTACCGCCACATGTTGGCGGTACCCATCAGTTAATTTATAAACTAAAGAATTTCTTTATTAATTCTAAGAATAAAACTGTTATTAATTACATCCACCACGAATTCATTTTATTATCATAATTTCACAATTTCAATTAAGATTAATCTTCATTAATATTAATTAATTTAGTACAACATATAATTCATTAAAATTTAAAGTCGAAATTGATGAAACAAGTCATCAGTTCGGATTTCCATTACAGTTTCATTTCTCACAGATCTATAGTTCATCTGCTCCAGAAAATTCGTCTTCGTCGTCGGCTATTTCAACTATATTTAATAGCATAAACTGTAGAAAAAAATATAGTTGCGAATTATTGTATATCAAAAATTACACAACGTCACAAATATTAATTGTAATTTACCATCATAATATGAAAGAGCATAACAAAAAACTTGTCGAAAATGCGATGATAATACACATAATATATTATATATATTATGTATAAAGAATATATTATTTCTACATACATCGTGTTTAAAATCGTTTTTTATACACCACTATTAATCCGCGGGATCACGTTAATCCGTCAGTTGTCCACTTAACAATGATTGGCAGAGTGCGTGTTGTTATCGGATTAGGGAAAGTCGGTAGTTACGAGCTACTGAGTGGTGGTTTTTTGACTTCGGACTTACACGACTAATGACTAATAAGAAATCAAAGATTTGCTGATGAAATACAGTATGTGGCAATTCTTCTATATTTGGTCACAGAAATTCAGAAAGTTGTGTCTTTATACTGTGAAAAAAAAGTCATACTCTACCTATACATGAATATATATATTTTATTATTATAGTATGCGGGTATTACAGATACACGCATTAAGTCAGAAGAATTTTTCAGGACATAGAAATGTAATGCGACTTAGAAATTATTAGAAACGTTTGTTAGTAATATTAACAGTATGTTTGTATATATTATTAATTATTACATTATGCAGTCATACATTATTTAAAAAAAAAATTGATATTCTTAAATTAAATGCTTTAAATTAATTTTTCACAAAAGTTGTTTCTGTAACACCAACAAATATCTATTGGTGGTATCTATATATCTAAACGGTTTTTAAGTTTTATAAATATATACATATGCGAAACAATATATGTAGATAGTTTATAGTTGTATTTCGTAAATGCTGAATTGATGTGAGGTGAGTTTGTTCTTGAAGTAATTTATTGACGATCATCTTATATGTCAGTTTTGTTATCTGTATTGTTTAGTATATTTAGTACTTGTCTAAAAAACTAGAAATAGAATTAGATAAATTCTCAATATTACACGAAAATGCTTACCTGAGGATTCTGGTATTTCATCACTGCAACATATATGTGATCCACTACCAGGATGAAAATATATAATAAGAAAACCAGAACTAACGCTAAAGCAATTTGAGCCATTCCTATAATTTTCACAAATTTATATGCTCAAAAATCGAACGTAACTCTTCAACTTGCAATTAGAGACTGATTTTTCATCAATGTCATGGGCAAGGTTTCATATAGAGAATCGTATGAGTGTATCTCTAGTGCGCGTAATCTAAAATGCTGCGTAATCTGAATACATAGATCGGGGAGTTTATTGCTATTTTGTAGTGAATTTAGTTGGCAGAGTAGACATATTGAATGAAAAGGTTCGCATTGAAAGTGTATACATATCTTTATATCTCTACTGACGGTATGACTAGAGAAAACAAATGATTCAATATGAAGAGATATAAATTTTAGAATAGAACATTCAATTACATTATTATTTGGTCGATATCAAACATAAACTTAAGTAAAAGAATTAATCATTTTAAAAGGATACATAATATAAAGGGCGAAATTATATTCTATAAACTAAAAGTATTCAAATGAGGATATTTATCAATTAAATAATAAGGATTTGTTTATATATAACTGAAAGGAGGTCTTTGAAGAGAAAATATAACCGCAATAGATATAGAAAATGAAAGTATAAGAGGGATCTTCAATTATGGGAGATATATGACACAAGAAGGAATATCTAAAAACGTTCCTATTCCGCGCCTATACATTCTAAGCACAGAACAAGATAGAATACTAGATGGAATACAATAGATGGAGTAGAATTCTTCTACTTGTGAGAAGTTTGGAGCTATTTTTTAAATTTATAGGCTTTAAAATATGATAAATTGCAATAGAATATAAAATGTAGTGATTTTTGAAAACTTCATTGCATGTCCTGAATAACATTTCGCATATTGAATGCAACTCTGGTCTTTTGTTCAGACAAGGTTCGTCTGTGTTTGTATATTTATCATGAAACCTACTTAGGTATATAGAATAACTGAAATGCAATACACATGTGTTTTGCACTAAAAACAGAACTTAATGTAAACGATCAAAGTTAACAATCACATAGATAACTAAGTGTATATAATCAGTAGCCATCCTCATATTGAGTATCCGAATTCATATATATATATATGTATACCCACACATTCAACGACAATTGCGAAGAAGTATATTGACTTGTGTTAGAAAAATGTTGTACTATAGTAGCTATAATGTAGATTCTGTTGATAAATAACTTCTTTTGAATAAATGTTTTATCATCATTGAGAAGGCAGTTTCATCGATGTATGTTAAACCATTTATTGCCAAAATATTATGGTGGGGATACACGTATGTGCTCATATATAAGCTGTGGTTAACAGTTATATCCGAGCTTATAAGTTAAGTGTGATTATTTTAGTTTGATTTATATACTTATATGAAATGATATGTGTGTATGTAAATTCCTTAGCACACAGCCAGTGTATTGGTAGTTTTATTGAACATATTTTCCCAAAAAAGTGCTGAGGTAATTATACTTTATAATCTAACCATGTACATCATGCGTTGATTTAAAGTTGGTCAGTGAAAAATAGGTTGGATTTTAATACATAAAAATATTGATATGTATATTAATATGTGGGCCATTCGCAGCATTTTTGAATGATCGCTGAGGAAATTGTAATATTGATAGAAACAGGGTTTTTTTTATAATAGCTTATACAAATGCAGAGAATATTCGTTGGGATTACTGGTTCAGTGAGAGATATTGAAAATATATTATCAAAAAGAAAATGTTCTATGATATACGTGTAAGGCAGGTTTTAAAAAAAAAAAATTTAAAGGAATTATATGGAATTTGGCTCCCATATATATTTACATACCAATTTTAATAGATAACTTCATACGATAATATCATCAAAAAAATGTTTTGCTCAGAGTTAATGCAAAATCATAAAATTGTATTGAAAGAGATTCTGATAAAATTAGAGGTGATATATGGTAATTAATGGGAGTATATGTATCTTTATTAAATGTTATCTTGCATTTAAGTAATGAATTGTAACAGTAAATATAAGAAATGATTTAAAATATGATATATTTTTTTTATCGAATAGTAACACATGGTATAAATTTTTTATCAAGTGTTGGTTGTGTTACCAAGTAATTCATCAAAAGGAGAATGTTCTATAATATACGTGTAATGCAGTTTTGTAGTTTTCGGTGATCTCACAATAATTTGTCTGAAATTATATTCACGGACTTATGATAGAAACTTCCGTATATTTCTTAAAGTGAAGTTTTCAGAATTCTGGAAAAAATGATTAATAATATATAACGAAAAATTAAGCCGATTATATTATTTGAATTTACAAACTTCTTGTAAAGATAACTAGGTTTAATTTTTAATGAAATATTCCCTAGGTTGGTATATGATAGTTCCATAAAATATGTGCCCATCATCAAGAGAAGAGTCTTACATAAATTATTACGCATAGTAGTTCATAACCTGATGTTGGTGACGTGACCGTTCTAGTAAAACTAAGAACATAAATATATTGATAGATAATATGGAATACATTTTTTGCATATATATGGTCAGATATAGATGTATATATAGTAGTTCGTAACCTTATGTTGGGTACGTAACCGTTGTACTGACAATAAAAATATGTATAGATAATTGGTAGATACTATAAAATACTTTATATCTTGAGATAACAAGAGCTAGTCGTTTTTGTGTTCATAATATATCAAATTAAGTTCGTAATATATACGACGAACTGTTTTTATTGAATTCCGATCAACTGTTACTATAAAGAACAGTAATTGCATTTGAAATTGACCTGAATTTTGGAATACTTCTAATTTATTGAATAGTTTTTATAGGAGTTATTATTTGCATTTTTCTGCTCGATTGTGTGAGTAATATTCCTTTGAATTTCTATTTTTAATTCGCTTAACGTTTAAACCTTATGACATATAGTTGAGTAAATATCTTGATTAAATGTTTTTAATCATATTAAAAGTGTTTTTAAATGTATCTATTAAAGAAATTAAAACCAGTGGTATCCATACTTCATAGCTTTGCTAGAAAAAAAATCGTAGTACACTTTCTGATTTCTTCAAGACATGTTCAAATTAAAAGTAAACTGTCTTGCTATTATCAGGACCTTTTATACATTGGTAACTGGAGTCGGAATCACTTCTGTTCATATCAAAGAGCAAAAAACGAGAAAGTCTAGGTTTCTCGGTGTGTATGCTCTCATACATAATGTGGTGCTTTTAGGACTGTTGGTCTATGCGATAAAGACATTGCCTGCAACAATCACGCCATTTCACACAACCAAATTACTAAGGTTCTTTTCGACATTCTCATCCGTAATGCGTCTAACTTTCTTAATATACACAATATTTCGGCGATATTACCGGGAACGCACTATTACCAAATATTTTAATTGTTTATTTAAACTGAACATTTGTACAAAGTTCGCGCTGTTTTCTAGAAGTCGACGTCAACAAACATTACTGAGACTTTTTTATATAAAATTCGTATTTATGTTGGTACAAATGATTTTGTTAATTTGGGATATGTGGATTACTCTCAATAAAAGTGATTTTGCAGAAGCCGTAAAGAATTACATTTTTATATCTTTTGTCAATATATTAAATGCTTCGCTCTTTAATTTTGCACTGGCATTGTGGTACATACTAATCAAGTTCGAAGCCATAAATATTTCTCTTCGAGAAATAATACATCAAGTTATAATAGGCAATACCCACAACCTCAAACAATTATCGGCAGAAATTTCGGAGTTAGCAGTACAGCATCATCTTCTCCAGAATATGGTGTTACATATCATAAAACTTTACAGAATTGAAATATTTTTTATGATAGCCATTAATATATCAGGCTTCGTAGGTGGCTCACATGTATTTGTTTTGACTTACACTGGAAAAATTAGAACTAACTGGTTTCTGTTATATCTCATAGCTATTGGTAATTTATTATATTGGATAGATGTGAACTTATTACAAACAATGTGTCAATATGTTATCGATTCTTCTAACAACTCCATAAAGATTTTACGAATTGCAACAGAAGTTCCACACAGTGTTGATCCAGTTTTTTATATGACGGTAAATGGTTGATAATATATTCATGATATCATGTATATTTCATTTTTTGTTTCTTCAGTGTGAATCACTGGCTTTGGAACTTTCGTGTCGGAAATTATCCATTACGACGTTTGGGATGTACGAGCTTAAAAGACAACAAATCTTCAGTATTGCAGTGAAAATTATTTTCTTTATCGTAGTTATGCTTCAAAGTGACTACATGAATTTATAAAACTTTAATTATATTATTGTAATTAATTAGTAGAAGTATTAAGAATCGAAAATTATTATTTACTTAACAGAAAATATATATATGATGCATTACGGTACGTATTCGGGTAGTTGCAATAAAATTTCGGTTTCAATAATTAAACTCAAATGCATTTTAAAGTTTATAAGTCAAGTGTATGGTGTACGGTGTACGGTGTATCATACCTTTAGTACTAATTTCCATATTAACTAATTTTTATTAAGAAGCGCACTGAGTACCGCATAGGTTACTGCATTATAAAAATCCTTAGGAGTAATCCCGTGTAGACAATGTCGCGGCTGGTCTGAACAAAGATACAGAATGAACGATAACACGAATAATTCCATAACAATAATTAGATTCGAAAAAATCAGATCATAACTTAAGGAAATATATCAATTAATTAAAAACATATTGTTATTTCTAGCAACGCAGACATACCAATGAACAATTAGCATATAAGACTCCTGCAAAAAATTTACACGTAACTACCTATACCGAATGGGTCAATCAGAGTTTTTCGAGTGTTGTGAAAATACATTGGATGAACTATCAGAGTAACTGATTCTAATATTCTCCCCTCCATTATTAAAATTGCATACTTTTCAATATAGTATATGCCAAACTACATAAAGGAGTATCAAACTACATAAATTTATTATTATATATATTTATTATATATTATATAGCTTATTTTGGTAAGCTGAGTAGCGTTCGAAGCAACTACTGGCGAAATGCAGGGTTGTCTGCTCTTAGCTTTATTTCTTATTGTTGTTTTGAACTTGATCCCTGTAGTTACTGATGATGGGATCTGGATTAAGCAGATCATATTAGTATTACTTTCTCGCACTCAAAACCATATGCAGCTAGACATATCAGAATCAGGGTTTTATATTTTTGCTTCGATACTTATTAATTAATTGGCAGAAACCGTAGATGTTGAAAACCTGTATATACATTGTGACCGAAAAGTTTTCGGAAATTCTCATTTAAAATTCGCGCGCTGTATATTTTTCGATATTTTAAGTTTATAGTTTGGGCTCAGCACTGTCCTTAATATACTATCCAAAAATGAGCGCGATCTGTAGAACAGTTCGTTTACGGCAGCTGTTGAAAACCAGTTCACCTCAGTAGTGCGTTGCCGAAAAAAACAATGGAAAAAAATATTGATCAAAGAGTTTGCATCAAATTTTGTGTTTCGAACGAAATTTCGTGTGCAGAATCGTTGCGAATGCTACAAAAGGCTTATGGGGAATCAGTTTTATCGAAAACTCAAGTTTATGAGTGGTACAAAGCCTTTCAGGACGGTCGTACGACCGTCGAAGACATGCCGCGTTCTGGACGACCTTCGACCTCTACCACCGACGAAAACATTGAAAAGGCAAAGGAAATCGTGTTCAAAAATCCTCATGTGAGTGTTAGAGAGATAGCACGAGAGCTAGGCATCGGTCGTGAGATGGCTCGTTTGATTTTGGTGGACAATTTGTGTATGCGACGTGTCAACGCTCGGCTTTTTCCGATTCACCTCAATTTGTTCCAAAAACACCATCGTGGACAGGTCTCGTTAGACATGCTTGATCGTGCCAATTCCGATCCAACTTTCATGGAACGCATCATAACGGGTGACGAGACATGGGTCTACGAGTACGACATGCAAACAAGCCAACAATCATCGGAATGGAGAGGAAAAGACGAGCCGAAACCGAAAAAACCACGCCAAAGTCGCTCGAAAATCAAGGCAATGCTGATTGTTTTCTTCGATATTCGTGGTGTGGTGCATCATGAATTCGTCCCTGAAGGACAAACAGTCAATAAAGCCTATTATTTGACTGTTTTAAGACGTTTGCGTGAAAATATCCGCCGTAAACGGCCTCAATTGTGGAAGGATAATTCATGGATTTTTCATGACGATAATGCTCCCTCGCACCGAGCCAACATTATCAACGATTTTAAGGCCAAACATTCAATAAATACCATCGAACAGCCCCCGTATTCACCTGATCTTGCACCGTGTGACTTTTTCCTGTTTCCCAAACTCAAATTACCACTCAGAGGAACGCGTTTTGAATCCATAGAAGACGTAAAACAGAATTCGCAGAGGGAACTCAAAGCCATACCGGAAATCGCCTATAAAAAATTTTTTGATGATTGGAAGAAACGTTGGCATTTGTGTATCGCTTCTAATGGAGCATATTTTGAAGGAGATAAAATAAATATTGATGAAGATTAAGAATTTTGCATCGGTCACAATGTAAGTATTTGACAAGTACCCTTGAATATAGCTGGCAACATGTTCAAGCTTACTCAATCTATTTGCAATATAGTTTCTAATATCGCAAAAAAACACATACTTCGAAATAAATTACTCAAACAAATATTTGAGCTTTAAATAGGCATATAATAATATAAATAAATAATTTTCATTTACTACGATTTCTTTGTATTATATATAACAAGCAATATTACTTATGGTAGTTGAGATCTTGAGTTTTTTTTTTAATATAAAATATTGTCATTGCTTGCCAAAGTGATTGTGTTCTATTTCTCAACGCATGATATAGAGATTATAGACCTGTATGACCAATATCAATTTAAAGATTTCTAATCAACTAGAAATGAATATTTAATAATCCAAGTGTATTATTTAATGTTAAAAAATTAACTTTACCATTTAAGATAATTTGAAGCGTGAAGTATTCACATCTTTAGTGTATTTAACAGTTGATAAGCGATTTTTGATTTAAATATGATTTTATATTAAATACACGGATGATAGTTCTGTTGGAGTTGAATTAAGACAGCGAAATAGGTAATCCCTAAAATATATTCCTTGAAAAAGGACTTGAAAGCATTAGCATGATAAACTAATATTTAAAATATAAACTAACAAACAAGTATCAAACCTAAACGACCAATTAGTAACTGTGGTAACTATAGAACCGTATTATTGCTTATCAGCAGTTTTTTGGTATATTCTGAAACAAAATTTTTTTATTTTAAACTAATTTTAGTCAAGTAATTTAAGTCCATTTTTATTTGCGAACTCTTACCATTTTCGTGTAGCTTTCTATTTTCACTTGTATTGAACTTCTGTGGTTTATTGACAAAAAAACTTAGATAGGGAATTTTTAACGGCTCTTGGGTCAACAAATTTTTGTTGCATAGAGATATAGACTTCTCCGGAGATTAACCAAGTTTTTGCAATTTGTGCTAATATCGGTTTTGAAGTCTTTTTCCTAAGAGCTTGCGTGTCAGTCTTGCTGCACCAAGAAATAATCTGATTAGTGTACCCAACTATATGGGTGCCAATAGCATTTAGTGATAAAAATCGTCGATTACTTACTAATATCAATATTTGCTAAAATCTAATGAGTAGGTCCAATATTTTCATGGTTTCCAAAATTATTTAAAAAAACCCGAGCTAGATACGATCGAAGTGCTCAAAATCTATTATTCTCGCGTAGTGTGAATCTCTAACTTAAATGGTTTGTTGAAGATATTTAATACATGTTTATATATAAATAAATATAAATGAATATAAAAAAGGATTGGAGTTTGTGGATTTGTAATTATTTTCTAATAAAAAGAAGAACCCATTTTTGAGTTCAGAGTTACTTTTTATCTCAATTAACTACTTCAGAATATAATTCCAATATATCGTAATTCGGTGATTAAAGATAACGCACATATGTCCCATATATTATTATGTCAAAATTACGATTATAAATGACACTAAATAGAGAGTATAGGAGCATTAGACAATGGATAATGACTAGTATTAATCCACTTCTTCTTCATAAAAAATAGAAAATATTAATATAGAAACATTATGTTAAAACTAATATCTAATTACAGGACTTTACGGTTTTCCAAAGAAAACTAAACAGTGAGTGTATTAAAAAATAGTGATAAAATCTTTGTTGGATAACAATTTATTGTTCAATTTTTTATATCTTTAGCGTTTATTCTAGTCTTTATAAATGCCTCTGGCTGGTTTCTAGCTTGATCTTCTCTTTACCACCCATTATGTATATCATTATAAATACATAATATATGAAAAATAACATATCAATTCAGGCTCTTCACATTTACTACTATTTTAGGCTGGTACAATGATCGTCCACTATTGAAGTTGCTCAAACAGTTGTTTAAACCTGCATTTCTTAACTATAGGACCACGGACGGTTAGCGATCTATGGAATCGCCACCAATTCGAGAAATATTTAATTTTAAACTTTCACGTAATAGTGCTTGAGGGTATATAAGTATCGGTGCTATCACATTGAATAATTTTTTTGTCCACACTAGATAGGTTGAGAAATATTACTTTCAGCCGAGTTCTAACTTTTTTCTCATTTTATCAGCATCATCATTTGATCCTTAAAGATCGGAATTACAGAAGAAGTGGATTAATACTAGTCATTATCCATTGTCTAATGCTCCTATACTCTCTATTTAGTGTCATTTATAATCGTAATTATGACATAATAATATATGGGAAATATGTGTGTTATCTCCAATCACCGAATTACAATATATTGGAATTATATTCTGAAGTAGTTAATTAAGATAACTAGGATGATTTAATGTTTAAATAAAATGAACTGAAACAATTCATTGATTAAAGATATAATAAGATCATAATAGATTATATTTATTTGGTTATTATTATATTTCAAAATATGTAGTTAATAAAATTGAAACCCTGTGTATGCATTTATTAGAAAACATTTAAAAATATTTAATTTTAGAATTAATTAATTTATAATAATTCTTCAAACATTGTTCATTAATAAAATTAAGTGCAAGAACGCAAGTGCTTTTTATGTTTTCATATCAATTAAAGCTATTAATTATGAGTGAAAATTCTAATTACTTGGAATATTACTTCAATTACTTGAGAAAACATTATTAATATTAATTAAAGTAAAAATATTTAAAAATAAAACTATAAATAATTTGATTAATTTTAGCTCGCGCACACACCGATTTTTGAATCTCACTCATTGTATCCTTTCCATTCATTGTATCTATTATATCCCATCTCTTCAATAGAAATAAAAATGGTCACATTCCAATAACTCTATTATTTCCAATATAATAATCAAGATCTGTAAATAAAAAGTTTAATTCAAATTAAAGTTGATCCAAATTCGACTTTTATAAATCATAAACTACCGGAGCTAATTGGAAACATATTATGATTCCATATAAGAAGATGTCCACAAATGGAGTTTCCGTACACATCTCTATTTAATACTTTTCAGATGCTGAACTCGACAAAAAGAATCTCTTGAAAAGCGCAACTTAATCCAACGAGACTTTCTTAGGCACTGATAGTTAACTCCGTTGGTTGAGAGAGAATGTATTTGAATTATAATATGTAATACGAATGATAATCTCGTCCTTTGAGTTCTCGTTTTTAGAGCACGGGTTGCCACCATTGCTTACTAATAAATGCTTGCTGAATTTTAATTTTTAATAATTCGTACTTAATGAAATCCAATATACTGACGTATGTTTTTTAGAGATAGCTGAGCCGAAAGATAGCTATGAGAGATAATGGTTAAAGTACTGCACACTAATTAAAATTTTATTAAAGTCACTTATTCTAATTACTTATGGTAAGATAGAATAAGATGTCTAGATGGTAAGATATTCATTCTAAAAATAATTGTAATTAAATTACCACTTTTGTATGATAACGAATTACTAATTTATTTATTACTAAACTACATTTTTTAATGTCTTTATTTCTACTATATTAATCAGTAAATTAACTTTATACAGATTTATATAAGTTTAAAGTGGGTTGAACCATTTATTTCTTTATAATAATCTAAATAAAGTAATTATTCAAATGTTCAATATACCTATCTGCAAAACAAATAAAAACTCATAAAAAACCATATATAGTAATATAATAGGGCCTTGTGGACTAATACTAGTGTTGTTCGTATTCGATTTTACGAGGTATTTGGAGCATCCGAATTAACGTGTTTCACACACTTTTGTATGTGATTTGTATTGACCCCTGACCATATCTGGTCTGCCAATCCCTCTTCTAGACTATGAAAAACGTTATATTAAAAACGTAAAAAACATAATGTCTTATAACTTCGTTGTTTTTTAACCGATTTAGTTGAAATTTGAAATATAAATAAATTAAATATATATAAAATAAATAATGTCTTTTTATTATTATTTATTAAATTTACTGTTGAAATGGGGTTTATTGAAGATCCCATTTTTTTTGTAATTTTTTACTGGTATCTGAGGCCTGAAATAGTGCGCAGACTAATTTTTTTCTTGTAAAGTTTGACTATTTAGCTATTAGTGGGAAAAATTTTATGAAAAAACTCGGATACCTTTTTTGGGTAACGCAAATAGAAGTGAACACAAAGAATAAGAATATCCGAATACTGAAAAAAAGTCAAAAATAATCATTTTTAAAAAATAGTAAAAAAAATATGAGGGTTTAAAATTGGCCCAATGTTTACAAAATCGGAATTTAGTTAAAATCACATAAAACTGCAAATAACTTAAGAACTAATGGGCTGATCACGCCCATTTTTTGCACAAAGTTGTATTTGCCATATACGTAATATAAATTATAAATGATTATAAATGAAATGATTTTATATGAAAATTTTGTATGAGACGTAGGTGTGGCAGTTGGCGGAAAACCATAAAAAAGTTTTGGAATCTAGATAATAATGTAGGTTTTTTGAACACCATAATTCAGCTTTCTACCTATCATAGTTTTTGAGTAGTCTTGGGACATGACCCCATGTTTGGGCAAAAATTTCGGGTAATTCCGATAGGTCGATTGTATTTAAAAGAAAGATTTCATTGTCGATGGTTCAAATAAATAAATAAATAATAATAATAATATAATTATTATAACTACAGTAATAATTCCTTTTGCCTAAAAAAAGTAGTGAAAGAAACGCTTATTTGAATGACTATGTTGAACCTGGATCCAAAGATCTCAATATGACTAGAATGGATAGTTTTAGTTTTAGACTGTCGATGGAGTTAATCAAAATACGCAATTATAATACAATAATTAAACTAGATAACCGATTAGGCAACAAATGATCGTTTTTTCAGAGAAAACATTGCCATGTAAATTAGTTATTATTACATTTTTTATTGATTTTAGATTAGAAATAAATAAAATGATATTTCTTAGATATTGAATCTTAGATATTGAATTCTTAGATATTTCTTAAAACTTCACACTATGTATCTATGTACCTTAAAACTTTAAGCGAGTCCTTCAACCTTATGATTTTATGAATAAATTATTTTTGGCACCGTGTATCTTTCATAAGCTGAAACGGAATCCTTCTCCTTCATGAATTCTTTCCATTCTTGTACAAAATAATTATTTATTTTTATTTATAAGCATTTATATAATTATTTATATTGATTGAATAAGTAAAGTCTTTGCGCATTTAATTGAAAACTTCAGTTGACTTCTAATTTCCATTATATTGTCTACCTGAACGATTTAATTAATAGAATTCTTTCTAATTTCTAAAGAACCATTTTTTATTTAAATAAAATAGCATTGTAGATTTACATCCTCATAACGATTTTGTTGCATCAGTTTTGCAAATAGATGTCGGTTTGCAAATAGATGTTTAAAGTATGTTTCAAGAAGTTTACTCATTATAGCCAGTCGAAGTCGGCTTCAATGGCGATGCCTCCACGCAATCTTTCTAATAAGCGAATCATGACCTAAAAAATATAAAAATTTACAATTAATTGTTAATAAAATATATATAAGAAAAAAATTTTTACCGGAACAAATTGAGAGATGAAAAAAAATTCGATTATATCCTCGTCCAGAAAGAAGTCTTCAAAATCCATTTTTATTGATCTTTAAAGGCGTTGTAAAGTTTATAACTAATCAACTTCAAAACAGATGAGTGGAATTGCTCGCACTTAGTCCTTTGACTGTACTTGTTGCACTAAAAAATGATTAAATAATTTTTAGAAAATATGTACCCTTGTCTTGTCGATTAACCCTCAGTTTGTGATCGGTAGCGGTGAGCATTGATCGTCTGTCCAATTTGTTTTACAGCGACTGCGTAGTGATTTTTATGGCACTGTAGCTAAAATAGCCGGCATATTTAGTTTCCAACAATGAAATGATCATATATTAAAGATCATAAAGATCAAATGTTAATTAAGCAAATTATTTTCCTTAGTAGTTGGGTTTGTTATAAACTTTTTGTTTTATTACTTATTAACTCATTTTAGCAACATTTTTTGTTGTAATGAAATAGTGTGTATAAATAGTTATCAAGAATATCTCTTATTACTGTGAATTGAGAAAATGAGAAATCTATAACTTAAATTCTACATCTAACTAATTTTAGATTCAAACAGACTTTTACTTGTAAGTGTTTCTAAAGGAATCATATGGTTTAAAATATTTTAATTTTAAATAAAATTAAATTTAAATAAATGAAGTTTCTTAATTACAGTAAATAAACTAATTTTATACATTTAACAACTAGTTATTGAGGTATTTTTTTGCGGCTCTATGCTCCTCCTAGAGTTAAATGTCTCAATATATATGTATATACATATTAGTACTACATGTTTAAACTTTTGATACAATTTAACTCAATTTGGAATTTTTTGTTCTAGCGCAAGACTATCCAAAGTACAGCCCACAGACCAAATGTTTCTAATTCACCATGTTTCTAATACGCAAATTTTCTTTTGATGTACTTTGGTAAAATTCCATTGTTTTATTTTAATGGTATACCAAATAAATGAATTTAAATTAATAAATCAATGAAACTAAAATTCACATTATAACCGTATTTTTATTTTTCTCTAAAACAACTATAAACGTATGTTTTTGTTTCTGTGACCCTCCAATCTGTACAGTCATTTGTATTTGCCCGCGATCACATCTGGTCTGGATAATGCTCTTGTAGAGTATGCATAGCATTGAAGTCTTCGTCCGCTAAGAGCATGGAATTCGTAAAAATTTTGGTCTGTGTTTTCAAAGTCTATTTTTCAAAATCATCTGACATTAATGTCGGATAACCATACATTTATTAAATCATTCGTTAAGTTGTAGTGATCTCTAAAGTAAAATAAATCTTTTAAGACTCTACTGCCTTAGGTTAATGTTATTGTTGTTATTTACGTTACAATAGCCTTTTAAAGAAGGTCTCGACCTGTTAAATAATCATCATGTAGTTATCGTCATATCCTGCTGTCGGTCCCCAATTCTATACCTGCAATGTTTAAAATTTTTCTTGGTCGTCGTCTTTTGGGTCTTGGTTGATCTAGACGGCACGTTTAGTTAGTGTACTGCTTATCATATTTTCTTTTTAGAGGTTTTATATAGGATTTTTGATCCTTCAGGAACTGATCCTTTAGAGTTGCTTTAACAGAGTTCGTTTCGGAGAATATTTTAGTTTCAATTAATTTTCTAGTATGCATCTATACAAACTTAAAATCATATGTGAATTAAGAACTTTGTTTTTCCACAAATTAGTTCTTAACGTGGAAGTTACTGAAAAAATATAAAAGAATAAAAAAAATTATAATTAAATGTAGTGTATAATGAAAACAACTAACTAATGAAAACAAAACTAAGTTCATTGAAATAATTTATTGAATAGATCAAAAGATTTTCATACCTTTACACACCATTCTATCTAACAAAGTTGTTTAGATATGTATCGTATATTCTTAAACTGACAGATCCTATTCAAAGGTCTGTCCAACAAAGTTGTTCAGAACCATATCTTCTCAAACTGATAGTCAAACTATAATAAGTAATTTGTATCATTTTGAAAGGTAGGATATTCATAGATGTCAGTTGACCAATTATAAATGGAAGTGTAATATTCCACTGATCGTTCACATGGTTTCCTATGTATTCACACATGTATTCACATAAACTGTTTGCAGTTAAAAATAAAATTAATACATCAATATTCCTACTATAATATACAGATGTATATCAAATATATAATACTGAGAAATATTGATGGATTGTTTTTAACTGCAAAACAATGTGTAAATGCATTATTATTATGGATTTTAGTTTATAAGTCTGGAAAAATATGCTGAGTATGCGCAATTATTTTATGATCTGCATGGAAACAAATCAGTCCCATGAAAGTATCTCATAGACTTTTTGCATATTGGCAAAACTTGTTATGTTAATCAATATATGAGTCGCAAGTTATCATGTTTTTCGTAACATAATTAATTTTTTTGTTAATGAAAAAACCAATTTTAATGAAGTTATGGCTAAATTTTAGTGATTACACCATTTTTTTATATATATAGAATCAGATGATTCATTACAAACAGCATTATTATTTTAAATTTATTAGAAAAAATGTCTTAATAACAAATTTATTCATCTAAAGTGCGTTTTTTTAAGATATGTGCATTTTAAATAATATCTAA
>NC_051848.1:98539484-98552019 GCF_002237135.1 Teleopsis dalmanni
TTTGTAGATTAGAATATCTGGTATAAATTTATAGGAATCGAAAGTTGCTGTAGAATTACTTCTATGAAATTGTGTTTTTAAAATTCAATTTTATTGAATTATTTACGAATAATTAAATAGTACAAATAATTTTAAGACCATTGGATGAATGGTGTTTTGCAATACTCGAAACAGCTGTTTTTTTTTTTATTGCGGTATATTCCAGCTGTAGTGCAATACCAGGCCAATCCGCGACAGAGGTGGCGCAAACCCCTAAACACTATGTCTGATTCCAAAAATCAGTTCAACATTTCTTGTCCTTCGATGAAGAATCTATCATATGTTAAGCTGATAAGAATAGATACTACACTTCAAACTTACCCATAATAACTGTATGATCAGCTAAAATTCAATTGATTAAAAATAAATAAAAAGAACTACTATTGTACTATATACAATAGTTCCTATTAATCATAACTGATTAAATTAAAATAAATTTTAATATGAAATTTGATTTTATCAAAATAATTTAGTTTTAACTTTAAAGTATAATACATTTAATCAAAGATATTTAACAAAAGGAGTATACACGTTTACTCTTTTATAGAACACCGGGTTCGGTTCGTATAATAACTAACACCTAAATTTATACCAAATTTATAAAATTTATACTAAATTTATAAATTTAATTATTTAAACACATAGTATTAATTATCTTAATAAATTAAAGTATTTATGCAAAAAAACAAATTTGTCGCCTTAGATCAAAAAATTTTTATTTCACAAATTTGTGTGTCTTTGCGCTGCAAGCAAACACGGCAAACACGGACTGCTGTAAATGCTGCTTCGCTGTTATGTGGCTGTTATGTGGCTGTTATTTCGCTGTAACTTCGTTGCTACCGTACATTTTTTTGTTGTACTTACATTACTCAAATAATCTTCTATAAAAAATTGGCAAAAAATTTCAAATTTTTTACGGACTTGATTGTTGTGCTATCATGTGACTTTATTTATATATATATATATGTGTGTGTGTGTGCGTGTGTGTGTGTGTGTGTGCATGTTACATGTTTGTAATAGCATGCTAGTGTGGTATATGTGTGTCAACAACATATGCAGTAAATGCATTAAAGCAACAGCAATGCAGGTAATTATGATCAATAAAAGTGTTTACTTATATTTCATTTTTTATTTTTCAAATTATTTCTGTTATTGTTGTTATTGCTACTTACTATTCACTTAAAAGAAAATAAAATAATTTAACTGCATTTTGTTGTTATTTTACATTTTTATTATTAATGCATTAATTATTTTATGGAATTTATTTAGTGGCTTCAAACAGTTTGTCTTATTTTTTTTTGTTTTTTTCTTCTGAAAATTATGCATTATTTTTGTTGTTTTTTATGTTGTTACTAAGCATTTTGAGTTACTGTTGTTACTGCTGCCAACAGACATCTGCTAACTTTTCGCTGCTTTCTGTCATGTGACTCGTTTTTACATGGTATGTGGTGAAAACCGAAGCCGACCCTCATCGCTTAATGTAGGCAAAATTTGTGCACATGATTTGCGTGTTAATTTGGTAATTGCGCTGCCACTGCACTGTCGCTGCACTGCTACTGCAAAATAGTTTTAATTTTATTGTTGTTGCTGCTTTTTTTAATTGTTGCGGTTTCTGAAAGAAACCGTTAATAGAGTTTTGCATAATTTTTTTTTCGTTTTTGTTGTAGGATTTCCGCAATTAAACAGTAAAAACTAGTTTATACTTAAATTTTTTCATCATTTTTTCATTTGTTGCTTTTTTTGTTTTTGGTATATTATACATTATTACATTTTTTTCTAATTTGGTGTTTTCATTTACGCTGTCTGCACTACACATTAGAAGGTTGAATTGGGCGTAATGATTGCTACAAATATTATTTAATAACATTTTTCATAAAAAAAAAAAAAATTATATATTTAAAAATGCTTATCTGCAATAATCTGCAACTAAAAAATAAATATAACTAAGAAGTGAAGAAGTGTAAAAAAAAATAATTCTTATTTAACAGCAGCATAAAAAGTTAGCTTGTTGCTCAAAAAGCATGCGCTGGTAATAACAGCAATACACAAGCAATAAACGTATTAGCAAAAACAAATAAGCTTAACACTTCGCTTGCTGGTGCGTTATTAACAGTTTAGAGTTTACAATTCATAACAACAACAAAAGTAAACATTGTTAAAAGGCAGGCATTAAGGCATAATTGCTATGGTGGAATTTGTTGCTGTTCTGGGTTACATTGTGGTGTGTGGTGTGTGGTGTGTAGTGTGTAGTGTGTATTCTTGTTAACATTACCGTTGCAAACGAGTTTGTTTCTTAAGTCTTTTCTATGCCCATTGCATTTCTGCAGTAATAACTTAAAGTTTTTGTATTTAATAACAATATTGTAACTTATAATTAATTAAATAAAATTAAATTATTTGCATTTTTTTTAATATATGTATGTATGTTTTTTTTATTACAGGTAAGCGGCTAGATGACACTATGTTATGACACGCATGTTTATGTAGCGCATTGTTTAGAAGCTCTGCCTACATAATCGTTGCAGTTAACAGTTTATGTTAAAGATATCTGGTAAATTAGTTAATTTTATTTATACATATATATATCTTATATATATATATTTTAAATTATTAATTTTAGCTTTGAGTGAAAATATTAATTTAATGTGAATACTTAAACATTGCCTTTTTTTTGTTTTGTTTTTTATTAATAATATGTTTTTGCTAGATTAGCTAAAATGGCTTAAAGTAATTACGATTTAATTATCTCTCTAAAGTCTACTAACTTAAGTTGTATTCATATATGTTGATTACTACTGCTTTGACCAGTCTAAACAATTTAATTCTTTTTTTGCAATATATTTCTCTACCTTAATAAGCTATCAGCAAAACATGCACATGCAATAAGCAACAAAAACGTTTAATTAAATTTATTTGAATAATTTATTAGTCTCATGTTCTTGTCCAAAAACAAATAATTTTCATTATATACTTTTTTATTTAAATATTGGCAAATATGTACACTTACATATGTTTACCTACATATATTAGCAAATAAGCAAAAGCAATCGCCTCAAAGTCATTAACGTTGCAAACGAAATCACTTTGCTAAATTTTGAGGTGTGTTTCACTATTTCACAGTTTATTCACCAAATGCATTTGGTATAAATTGTCAATTACAAAAAAAAAAAAGAAAAAAAATTCCCAAAAATGCCTGCGAGCAATTTTGCTTCTATTTTGGCAAACTCGAAGCACTTGAATGCGGAAGTAACTACCATTGCTGCGACTGAACACACCTTTATTGTTCTGTGGCTAGTTTGCTTACTTAAGCTCATAAAATATTGTCATTAACGCAAAATACTTTAAACTTAACAAATTATAATTTGTTTATCGATTCGCTATCAGTTATTCATTCATGCAGTAGCAAATACATCACTTAACCATATACCAACGACAATAACAACAACAACTACAACATATTAAATAACACTTCTGTTACATGTTGCCAGCCATAAAAATAAAGCAAGAATTGTGTAATGAAGTGTTAAACGTTTAGCTTCCAACTGAAATCGTGGCACGAGTCACAATTAACTCAAGAAAATTGCAGTCAAGCGTTAGTAATACACTGTAATACAGGGTACAACAACTGCTGACTATAATAAAAGTCAGCCAAATAGAATAATATTTCCACATAGGAATAAGAATGAATGTTAAATACCTTTCGGAAGGTACTACATATTACTACATATTATTATTATGACCAACAATTTGCATATCAAACTTAAAAACAAGCGATACAAACCATATCATGATATAGGGTTCTCGATAGAGACAAATCTATATTCTAGAACTTCACATCATCGATGACCAAGCCTAAGATTCCCTCCGAATTTTAGCGTATGTAAGAAAGACGAATTAAATAGAATTCCCCAGGAACAGTAGAATACAACTAACTCGTTTAGAAAAACAACAACATGATAAGTTCAAAACTTTCATTACTGTTTTAATTATTGAACATTTTGAAGTCAATTAAATATATTATACAACTACATAACCTCTATGAAACTAAGTATCTTTTATTGTTCTCCAAACTTCCTTTAGACAAAGGAAATTTTTTGAATTTCGATATCAATCTCGAAAAGAGTGTCTCTTCTATCGCTAACTCACTAACAAGGATTGGATTGGATTTGAAGTGTTCCGTGTCCTTAATATCGATACTTTCGATGCTTAATATAAAATTGATATCATTGTTAGTTCTCATGTGTTTGGACTTGAAGCGATTCAACTTTAAATCCACTTCACTTAACTGAATTATTTACATCACTTCAGGGGATTGCTTTGCGGCAATAATTTAAGCGAACTACATCATTAGACCTCAGAAGAAACTGGAAACAGCTGACATCTTGAATATATTCCTTATATTTATTTTTGTTGACTACATTTTTTTATAAGATGTTAATGTGAACTAAATTTCAGAGGTATTGAGTTAATATTCGTTACTCAACATATTCATACAACATATTCAACATATACAACATATTCATTGTCATTGTCATTGTTTCAGATCCAGCACTTTTTTAAGCATTATCAACTATTCTATATTTATATTTATTATTAAACATCATACATTATATAATCAATTGTTTACAATTATAATTTTCATCATGTTTAAATTATATTGCCTATAAATGAAAACTCATTGTTTTCATCTCATTGTCATTAGATGACTTAATGGGTGACTTTTAATATAATTCTTACTGGAAATACTTTTACCTTCATTATTTGGTTGTGGTTCGAGACTTATGAACCTTAAAATGGGTGAATTGTAGTTCTGTTAATGTATATGTGATCACAACAAAGTTTTAAAGCAGTCACTATAGACTAGTAGACTAAATAAATATTCAAAATTTGGTATTTTCATAGAGACATACATATATGAAAGTACAAACGACATAGTTCCGGGAGACTTTGACGGCAATGTCTGCGGTGAAAATATTGAAAACGTTCAACTACATTTTGTCGCAAATTGCAGCGACGAATCGCACTTAAGTGCGTGGGACAGAAATCTTGACGCATTTTCCTCTTTATTTGTTCCACTTTTCTGTGTTCTTTTCACTCACACTCCTCTGCCCATCAATACAAATTAACCATTTTTATTTTGTGACATTATTATGTGAGTAATGTGATTTTTTTTTCATTATTCTTTTTTTTATTTCAACTTTTTTCGTAATTATCTTCACTTTTATAATAATTATATATACTTCGTTACTTGTGGCACGACGCCACACTCTACACCCACATACACAAGTTAAATACTTTAGGAGGAAATTTATGACTAATTTTGTTGCAGGGAAGTATGGAATTAAGAAAATTGGCGGTTTTCACGGCAAAAAATAAAAAACGGATCAACTAAAGCATCAAACCCACAGGTCATGATTTTTCTGTAGCTATTGATTTTAATTTATTGATTATTATTATTACCATCATTATTATTTTATTGTAAGGAGAATACTTTGCATCATTTCTGAGGTAGTTTAGGCTTCTAATGGCCTGAAGTATATTAAATGGTTTTCTTTAATTCCATATAATATGAAAAGGAACAGGACTGTTCTCGGCTCCCGTTATGTTTTTGAATTAATATAGAGAATATATTGCATTATTTTAACATCTATTGCACAGGAGATAATCTGAGAGGCCAGTGTTTAAGTGATATTAAAATATATCTTATTATAATAGTTATAAATAATAATAGTTATTTGATAATGTTTTTCTTAGACTATATTCAGTTTTAATATTAATGTGGATGGTTGTATACTAACATATTTAAGTATATTTAGAATTAAAATGACAATGTTTGTCTCGACTTTGCATTCTTTAATATCTTAAATCTTGATATTCCGCATAATGGTCTACCACATATCCTCGAGTTCGAATTTTTCTCACTATCCGTACATATTGTGTTTGTGCAGTGATGTATATACTATATCTGTTCCAATTTCGTGCCCTATCCATCTTAGCTTTTTTTTTGTTCTTATAACTATCATTAGATAAGAAAGTTCATATAGACTTTGTAATTTATGGTTACGTCGCTATAAAGAGATATAATCATCACTGTTTCCTTTCCTCAACTTAACTGATATCACATATACCGATAGATAACGTTCACATCAAAGTCATAGGTTCATATTATATATTATTATCTTCGAACTTGTTGTGAGTGTATGAATGAAAAAATAAAAGCAATGAGCTGTCTATCTATCTATCTAAATATATCTACGACTCATTTCCTTTTACTTGAAGTACAACATCAAATTTCGTACAGCTTCTTCCTAAAATCATCTTTCTTTTGTTGGCGCTACTCTGATTTGAATGAAATATGACTGCTGGTATATATCGTAAAGTTAGAAAACATATTATATCGCTTTAAAAACAATAGTTTATCTATCATAGAAACCAGCTGTTTCCACACATAACCTTTGTATGAAGATTTCCTAGAATGTCTGGTGTGATAAAACACGAAAGCCCACATATTTTATATTTTATCAATTATACTAAGCAATGAGTTTTTGAAGGCTTTGTGGACTTTAGGTCTTTTATAATTGTATTAATTATAATTAATATTATAATTGTATTAATTTCTTTTAATTTACCTTCAGTTCTTTACTGTAGCATTTTCACTTCATGATGTTTATCTTATTTTAACAACTTTGTAGCGTGCAAGGTTAACTTAATTGATTTGCAAAAATTGCATTTGCTCTGTGGGTATGCATTTCCACTGAAAGTTTTTGCCTTAAGTAATTGTGGAAAAAATTATTAATCACCTGATTACACAATTGCCAGCCACGTTGTTTGAGTAAAAAAGGTAAAATGGGGGGAAACTAACGTTGCGAAGCAATTGGCAGTTGCAGTTGATGGTTCCATAGAAATTGTATTATTGACGTAGTCTTTTTGCATTTCAATAGTGGATCTGTGAGTTTGTGAATTGGTGAGTTTGATGTAAATTAAATTCGCATCGAAGCACATGTGCATGTGAGTGCAGTTTTTGAATTTATTGGAAAATTTGACAATATCCCGTTAGAGGCAGCAGTACGTTTTTTGTTGCTTGCAACTGAAATGACAACGTATAGTGCGAGTATCATCCTATGGATACTGCCAAATCAACTTCTTTTCGGATACTCCAAGCTATTGCACAATCTGATTTGAGAAATTTGAAAGTGCTCGCCTCGAGTTTATTTATTTCATAATGATTGTGCAACAGAAAACGTTTTCTCAAACTCTTTAACCCCAAAAGTTCAAATGTCTGGCAACTTAAAAGCTGCTACTTTGAACTAGTCATAAAACCGAAATACAAGTTATAAACATACTTCAACGGATTAAGCAAAATGAGATAGATACCCGTACCAGTACATAATTGGAGTGCAGCAAGTTTTTGGGAGCAATAGCGAAACCAAGAGAGGCGTTGCGCGCACCGCTTTCGCAGCCAGTCGAATTTGGCATTTCTGTTTGTTTACTTTGGGAAATAATGCGAAATGGCAACTGCATTTGCAAATATTTTTATAGCTGCCGTAAGTGATGTTGTTGTTGCTGTTGTTGTTGTTGTTGTTGGTGCTGTTACCATTGCTGTTGCAATGCAACATAAGTCACAATATCAGCGAGAGTCTGTAGCCCACAGTAACCAGCTTGCAGCAACATTGCGTTGGGCCGCACGTCAGTAATGAATATTGGTTTTAGATGTTACTGCTAACGACCTTCAAAGCCGACTGAACCGGACTTCCAAGCGAATTTTCAGCAACAAAAAAAACAAAAAATATATTAAAATTTTATAACAAAATTGTTTTGGGTATTTTTTTTTTTTGAGGACTCTTGAAATTTATTTTTGTGTTTGTCCATTATTATATTGTATAAAGTAAATAATTTAAACATTTATTTTCCATATATTAGACATTAATGAAGAAAAAATAAATTCCTTATTAATTATATTTAAATTTAACATTTCTTAAAATTTTTTAAAAATTATAAATAAAAGGTTCATGAAACTCAACAACGAGCACGTGAGAGCCTTGCTTTGAACTGAGCACAAAAGAACGCAGCGCCATAAAAATGAGCTTAAGCCGTCAAGTTCGTCGCTTAAGTCTTTTGTTGCCACAACAAAAATTTCGGTATAATGTCAAAAAAATTTTAAAATAATATGTTTTTTTATCTATACATAATCAAAAAATAAATATTATTAATATATATTTATATTTATTGAAATGTGTAACAACAAATTTGTCAAAATTTATTGGCTTTGAGGCTTTGATAATGAGAAATATTTTAAGTTCATTTAGATGGACTTATCGATAAAAGGAACAACAAAATAAAAAGAAAATTAGGCAATTAAATATATTTTAAAAATGCTGCTGACTTAAATTTGCATTTGTAAATATTACTAAAGTTCTAAAGGTTTTTTTTGTAATTACGAATTTGCATTTGGATTTGCATTTAAAAAGACGACTGAATGTCTTTTATTGACTGTTTAATAAAATACTAAAGCTAATATGAGATTTGTTTTTTTTGTGGCTTATATGAGAAGTAAATGTACACTAAAAAAACATAAACTTTAAATAATATTTAAGTCAATTTATTATTAAAATTAACAACAGTCACAATAATCCAACACTCAGTATCCTAAAAATACAGCCAAATTTGATAAACACAGGCAGATACAAAGACATCAGATCCATCATATTATAAAGCCCTGTAAAGCCCCGTATTTAGTGTGACTTAAAACTGTCCACAGATAAAATAGAGTAAAGGTGCTGATTCACCAACTCAGATATCTGAATATCAACAAATGTTTTAAATTCAACATTTTTTTATTTAATTAAAAAATAATATAAACTAAATATATATAATAATAACTAAAATATTAAACCGAAGAATTGAATATATATAATTATTTGGTAAATATATTTTTATATACTTACATTAAAAAAAAATTATTTTTTTATCAGTCAGAATGTAAGCCTGTCTTAGATTATATTGAAAAAATGTCTTATATCCTTTTAGAGTTGCTTATTAATCTATACTACGAAGTTCAAGTGTTCCAGCATTATGATATTCGGGCAGTCATTAGAATATATTTGAAATAGAACGTTTGGAACGGAAAGGTTTTGAGAGCTTATTTTGCTAATGTTACATTAAATTTTCGTGTTAATTTATACAATTTCATATAATAGTTAATGTTCAAATATCTCATTATGTTGAAACATTTTCAAATAATTTGCAGTGTTTGAGTGCAAACATACTAGAACATTAAAACCCTCAAAACAGAAACCTCTTTTCTGTACTCAATTAGATTGTTTTTATAATTATATTTTAAAAAAATTATTACTTTCTTCTCACTCCTACAATTTAGAATATGCTTAAAGATCTGCAACAGTACTGCAAAATGTTTGAGCAATGTGTTCCTTATGTGTTTTGATTATAGACGAATTCGAATATTTATACATTTGTACAAGTTGGTCGAAAAGGTTTGACATCTCGTAAAGCTTATCTTCGAAGTGATGAGCACTTCGACTGACAATACGTCTGTCAACAAATACTTGAACATCCCATGATGTTCGAACATTTTTAAATGACTCTAGCATATGCTAGCATCAAACATTAAAACATAATAAATGTGATGTGAGGATGTAAAGTCCTTACTGAAAACCCAAGTCCTGCTCTTTAATTTCGATCAGAAAATTCATTTTTCATTATTAAGCTCAGCATGTTTGGTATTTCATTCCACTTGAGTTTTCATTTCTTTACATAAAATTACGGCAATAAATATTTACATACTCACACTCACATATAGATAAATATAAGTATGTCAAAATATAAAAACCCACAAAGTTAAGTACACAAAATTACCTAAATTCGAAGATAATTACACGTTTAAGTGTTAAAATTCATGCAGGCAAAGAGCGTAACACAGTGACTGATAAATGCAGAAATAATTGCCAACATTTACATACACTCCGTTGTGTGGTTAACTGGTGCTAGGGAGGGGTGAAGTGACGGATATGTTCAAATAAACATTTGTTTAATATCGCATTTATAGATACTTAATTATTTATGCATGACAGCAGTCGACTGCTGAATGGCAAAAAACCACCGACGAAACGAGAAAAAAGTATCTTACCACAAATGCTGCAATTTAAATGCCAACAGCAACAAGAGCAATGGCATTAAAAGTCAAAAAAAAAAATATGGTAAAGCAAAAAGCCAAAAAGCAGAAAAAAAAATATTAGAAAGAGAAAAATGAAAAGAAGAGAAATATAGATGGCTATATGCCGTCTTATTCGAAAACTGAGCAGTATAAAAAGACGACTAAATAAATATTCTGTATGGTAATTTGTTAACTGTTATACATCGATCTTCAGAGTTCTGCATAAAAAATATGTTCAAGTCTTTCCCTCACTTTGACCATATCTTTGGGTCTTATGAACATACTTCCAAGAGATCTTCTGAAATACCTCTCCTTATAAGATAGACTCTGAAGAAACTATACTTTATAAAATAGATCTAAGTACTATTTTGGAGTTGCTTGAACTAGTTATACGTAGAGACATGGAGAACCCTTATGTCAAATCATATATTTCATAAGGCGCCAACATGTAATAAAGAAACTAGTGATTAGGTAGGATCGCTTCTAGCTGTTCAATATTATTACGCCACTAATAGAACATTGTATAATAGTTGGTAAAGCTAACCGTATGAGTCACCTTTGACGGCAATTATCGAAGTTATAGATCACAGGAGAAAGTAAAAAGTATAACAGATCTCTACTCTGTCACTAAACGATACTCTCAAAATTAAAACCATTCACTATTTTTTAATATTTTCATAACACTCTTTCTAACACTTACAAAGTACGTCTAAAAGACATTATTCACTTTCATAAGACGTTACGATACGAAGACGAAGACGATATATATACATATATATATGTTGGAGGTGCAATTTATTTATTTTGTGAGTTTGGAAAAACACATCTGAAGATGTGGTCCTGAGTAAGTCAGCTGAACTAAATTATGTTAGATACTTAAAGTTCTTCAATATGGATGTAAGGAAAGGAACATTGTGATTAAGGTCTGTGTCTTATCAATTCTGATGGAGTTAATATTAGACAAATTTTGGCAATTGAATTTGGTTACTGTGCCCACAAAATTCTAATGTGATTCTAACTACTGAAGTTATATTTTATGGAACTTTTCAATCAATTATCTTCTGTTTGAAGGGTTCGTTTCGTCAATGGTTTGTATCCGCTTACGTTAGCGGATATCGCCACTGGCACACATTTCGATTGCAGTGAAGCGCTGAGTAATTTGTCTGGTTCCTCTCTCAAAAGCCGGATAAAGGTATTTCCTAATCGCAAAAACAAAACAATTAAAACTGAAATTTTGCAACAATAAAAAAAAACAAACAAAAAAAAAATTAAAGTACAAAACGGAAGCAAATGCGTTTTTCCTATTGAAATCACAAAGCGTTTTGAATATTTAAATTTTTTCAAAAAATCCATCTAGTGTTTTCATAATTTTTTATTTGATATTTTCAAAGTATTTTGCTTGTATTACCTGCATATTTTATCAACAAATTCCCAACAAAAACACACAATAAAAAACAATAATAATAATAATGATAATAATGATAATAATGATAATAATAATGATGTTAAATAAATATCAGGAGCCACAATAAACAACAAACAATGAACAAAAAACGATAAGTAAAATCGACTCAGCAAATATTCCAGCATAAATGCAGTTGCTAATTTCATAACAATTACACTGCAAAAAACCGAGACGTCTTTGCGCAGCTAAACAAATATTTATTTTCGATTTATATGTTTTTAGATATGTACACGTATGTATGTATTAAAAATCAACCAAAAAACATTAGCAAAAAAAAATAAAAAATTGGCTGCTTCATTGTTTATTTAATGTATTTTATAGTTTTATAGTTTTTTTGCAATTATTTGCTTGTTTATTTCTTGTAATCGGCATTTTTCTGTGCAGATAAAATATTATACAGGGTGCGTTACCCATAAGTAGCAAGCAAAACAGGATTAAATCAAAAGTTATTGCACTGCGACTGTGAAAATATTAGGAAAAAATATTAAAATGTCTTAAAATTTAATTTTTGATCCATTTTTTAATCTATTATTTAATCCAAGACTGCACAGACCAGATAAGATCCGGGACCAATTCAAAGCGCTGAATAGGGTGGAGGGCCGCAAAAATACGGCGATAATATTAAATTTAGTTTTATTAATTCTTTATTAAATTCTATCAACATTTGTCAATATCAGCATTATTTATATTGTTTATTATTATTTATTTATATATATTAGTGGATACTTATTTGAACCAGTTGTACAAAGAAATATATACTAAAATCTTCCTCAATTAAGCAAATTAATGTGACGTGTAATAAATTACTTAAAATATTTTAATTTATTTATTTGGGATACTATAAAAATAAAATAATGTAG
>NC_051848.1:98552119-98559923 GCF_002237135.1 Teleopsis dalmanni
ATATATATGAAAAAGAAAAATATCAAAGCTTAATATAAAAATATTAACTAAACAATATAACAAACTAATTAGAAATTATACTAAGTAAGAAGGAAGTCAATTTTGTTTTCTATTGACAGATCCAGAAAGAACTCGACCGCAAGCCAATATAATGAAGTTATAATATATTTTGCTGTTAAACTTCCTTATGTGGTATATAAATGTGGTAAAATAAATAATAGTACAGTCGGTAGAAAAGAGAAGGAAAATAATCCTGCAAGAGTACAAGAAAACCATTAGAATATTATTAGTATCATCCTAAGCGTAATAGTCTTTAAACAACCTAAGCGCGTCATACATTCTCAACATTTGCTAAACAAACTTATCTTGTAAAAAAAAATGATAAAAAACACCTATAAGTTTATCACTGAATGCGATTACGGTACTATCTAGCAAAGCTAAGCTTGATTTCAGAGAACAGTTCTTATTTTTTGTGTAATTAAAGTTGTGTGATTTCATGAGGTTCAGTGCTCAACTTTCATCCGAAAACAAAACTGACAATAGCTAGGTTATTTAAACATAAATAATAAACAGGCGCGGATCTAAAGAGTCGTAATGGAAATTGACACAATAAAATATATATTACACATTGTTTGCGTATTATAGTATTATTTTCAATATCAATCTATGGCGTAGCTAAGATTGCGACAAGGGGGATAAAATAGAAAAAATTTTTATTAACAAAGTTTTCGCAGAAGATCAAATTGTCAGGAAAGAGATCTATCTCTTTATCCCCTCCACTGGATACGCCATTTCAGGCGTTTTTGTTGAAAAAAGTTATAAAAAATTGTCGCAACACAAGATAAATATTATTAAATATTTAATGTTATTAAATATGAAAACAGAAAAAAATAGAACTTATGAGCTAAACGAGGTTTTCTTAAGCAAAACTGACTTCAGTGCGAATTAAGTCAGTACTGAGACTTCAGTTCCGACTTTAAAATCGGCCCTGAGAGTTTTTGACTAAAGTAGTTCTTTTCGATAAACTTTCCTTTTACACTGTATTAAGAAGGGGTGTGTTACCCATACAATTATTTTTTTTTTTTGTTTTAGAACAAAAAATCATGTCTTGAACTTAACTAGTTTCTGTTAGAAAGACCCTGTACGTTACATAGTTTCATAATAGCTATATAGTTTTCAAAGTATCAAATAATAAGCGGTAATAAAATAGTATTGAAATATCATTAAAATAATTGATGAACGATAAAAATACTACTAAAGTTAAATACAGTAATTAATTATAAATATATATAGATATGAATAAATGACATTTAATTAATTCTAGTAGTTTTCTAATGTGTTTTGTTTAGAAGTATATTTTAGAAGTATTTACTATTACATGCAAGAAAATTTATGTGAAATATCTTAATTAAAAAACGAACAAAAAATATCTGAAGTTATTACATATACAAATGTATACGTATTTTGGTAAGAAAAAAAAAAAAAGGAAAAAAAACTATTCAAGGTTATAAATCATCTACGAAAAATATTTTAACCCAATTTTCTAATGAGCACTTTAAGATACGAGTAGCGTTCGACTGAGAGGCATAGAGGCATAGAGCGTCACAGCACCATCGCAAATAAGCGATGGTGCAAAGTGAGCGGCGGGAATGCCTTAGCGGAAAGATAAAAAAATATATACAATAAAATAATCAAATATTGTATCAATAAAACCAAACAATAAATAATATTTTGGCCTAGTCTGATGACCATATTTACAATTTGGTCGTGTAATACAACTCGCCCCGCACTGCCTTCTGGCCCACTCGCTGAATTTTTATCTTAATTACGACTATGTGTGACGCACAGTGAAGTGAATTTATTTGCTGTTGTGCTTATAAATTTTAGATTTTATTTTATTTTATATTTATTTTCATTTTTATATATAGTTTATATCATTTTTAATATTGTATCTAAATATTTACCGCTTATTGTTGTTCTTATTGTTGTTATTGTTACTGATGTTACTGTTGCTGATGATGTTGTTGTAGTTGTTGTAGTTGTAGTTGTTGTGATTGTTGTGATTGTTGTGTTTGTTGGAATAAACGACAGCACTCATATATTATGTTATTTTTCATGTGACCCCGGGAATGAGTGTTGGAAGATAGAAGACACTGACATATCTAATAGACCGTTCGTCTAGCAGTTAGTCTTTTAGTATAAGCGGACAATCGACAATCGACAATCGTAAATTGTAAATCGCAAATTGAATATAAAAAAATATCCAAGAAAAAGAAAAAAAATAATCTGAAATTACACCAATCAGAATTTTAATGAATCTGCGCACCACAAACACAGAACTAAGCACATATTTTTGGCAGTGTATCTGTGAGCTTGTATGGACGAGTGGATACTATGTTTACTATATAGTAAATTCAAAATTACTGCTTGCTTGTTCATATGAGGCATAGATACAAATATGCTTAATTCATTAATTTATTTATTGATATAATTCACAGAGTAGTTTTGAGGCATGAACAAATCCAGACGTGAAGTCAAACAAAACTACAAACAAACAAACCAAAACCAGAGAGCAAACGCCAAATTGATTTTCTAAAATATGAGACTTTAAAAAATGACTTTTTTGCTTCCCGATAAGATTTATTAGTTGATTGCTTTATTCAATGGAGTGTGTAGGTCGTGTATGTATCTATGATACATTAAACTGAAAGTTTTGCAAAGTAAATTTATTACACTTCAGTTAATATTATACGAGTACAGCTATACTCTAAAAGTTTTCACAAATCTTAATTAATTAACTTAATTTTTAATTTTTTATTTTTTTAATCTTATTACTATTTTTTCACACTCAGCTTTACTAATAATAGTAATAAAATATTTACTATCTTTTTGTATTTGCTATAGTATAAAATACTATAAACAAAAACCCTCTGCTATACCTATCAACTGTGTCTGTATTATATAGCATTGCTACTTCCTTATCTAGTATTACTTTCAGATGTTCTTTTGTGTAGTGTATATCAGTGCGTCATGTTTTTTTAGTATTATTGCTCTGGAAACTCTAATTTCCTCATTGCAGAATCTCATAAAGAATTCCTCATAAAGAATCGTTTTTTTTATCAGAACCTATAACTTTTACTTAGCTTACCGACCTTAAATAGAAGCGAATACCTTCCTTCAGAATATAGATATATACAGTGCTATGCTCCAATTAGGTGCAGAGGTCTGTGTTGTTTATTTATTTATCCACTCAATGTATCTTCTCTTAAGTTATTTCTATTTTTATTTACTAGATATGCCAACTGCCAACTGTTGTTTTTTTAAGGGAGAGAACTGGCTGGAAAGGATAACGATATTCCAAATAATTATAAAAATTAATTTGATTTTAGTACCGCTCGAAATGATCGAAACTGTAGGCATACCCAATAGAATAGTTTCTTCCATCTATAGTATTCTTGGTTTTAAACTTACGTATAACATTTAACGATTTGTCAGTATATTTTCTGGTCAGACTGTATATTTTTATCTAGTTCTGTTTGTTGATGTGAAAATATTTACAGACGCCTATTGCTATTGCAATTGATGAGCTAATATATATCTACATAGATTATATATGAATAAGGACTTGATTATTTAACTGTAAATCATTTTTGTACGTACGGTTTCTTCATCTTTCTAGATATTGCAATCGCTGATAAACAGGAGGTTTATGAATTGTTTCTTTGCATATAATTTTTTACTATGGATACCTTTATAAAAATTTTTTATATTATACGAGTACATTATAAAGTATTAGAAATACTATGCTTTCTGTTTTTTTTTTGACACATGTTTAAAGGTCAATGTAGATTTTCTAGATTCATTTATATTAGCAATAAGTTTGTTCATTTTATGTTAAAATGCAATGATCTCTGTTAGTAAGGAAAAGGAAACAGTAGAAAATGCTATATAAATTTTTTTCAAGAATCCAATTTACTTATAGATTACTATTGATCCTTATTTGAATGTCAATATTTTTATACAACTAATGACGGAAAATCTTGTATTTTCAATAACAAACCAATTTAACATATTTTGATATTTAATTATTTATTTAAAATAAAAATATATAAAAAATAAATAAATATTTATATTCATTTAAGAAAATAAAATATTTCCATTGGTTAAATTAAATAATATTTAACTTCTATAAACAAAAAAAATAAAAAAATTAAAAATTAGTGTTCATTATATATAATATTATATCATATTATTGGAATTCAGTATTAAATACATTAACTAATTTACAAAAAAAAATTAAGTTAAGAGAAAGAGTAGCTATAAATATTTTTTTAAATAAATATTGAGTAATATTGCCATTTAATAGCATCAGATGGAATGGTCTATCAGTGATTATAAACTGCAAAGAAATACAATATATGGCATAATTGCTGACTGACATTCAAGAAATGGTATTTCTGAAGATATTATTTATGCTTTAGTTATGTACATCATCTATTCGTCATTTGTAAGACGAGTAAAATATAATGCCCGGATTACAATTTTAAGCAGACGTTATTGTTGATGAACAAAAATTCAAGAGATGTCTCTAGATTTACGGTAATCATAACTGTCTTCTATGTTGGAAACACCTTATAATATTGACTAGTACAGCTTCATTCAATTAAGAGCAAACAAAACAATTTTGCTGTGCAGAGTACACAGCCTCAAGGTAAACTGCTCTTCAACAATTTTGTAGAACTGGCAGAAGGTAACATTAATAACATACAGAGTTTCTTAAATACAAAACAAAAAACATTTGAACTATTGGTGGCATAAGGACTTGATATCGTGCAAACGGCGTGCAAATGCTACTCACTGGACTGGATTCACATACTGAGTCACCACTTGAACCACCCAACTAACAAAAAAAAAAGTAGTGTGTGAAATCTTAAATTTTTACAGACATTTACTAATTATGGGTTCTCCAATTGTATTGCCCTATGAAGCCTTATTACTTTTATTGGTGAAGGTATGCGGTTACACTATATCTTATTTAAATGACCCTCAGACCTGAACTACCCATTGGTGGTTCTCTAATCGTGGTTTTATATAGATATCCTTTTTATCTTTTTTTATTCTTAATTATCCTACTTATTATCTTTTCAACTGTTTTTCTAGTTTGAACGTTGTTCCATTATTTAAAGCTGCTAGGCTGGTGTATTCATGCAATTATTTTGTCCATACTTACTACTTTCTTGAAGTTCTTTCCCATGAATTACCACTACTTTTGTTACTAACAGTTTCGAAACAACTTCTTCGTTACTCTGCGGCGATATAAAATTAATTTACACGTCGCCAATCATAATTTTTAATTTAAATATTAAAAAAAAATTAACATTAAAAATAAATAATAATAATGCAAATCACGCTTAAATGCTAAATTCTGATGGCAGTAAAAAAATCAGATTTATGGCTACTTGTAATTTTGTTATATATTGTATCTTTATATATATATTTATTTTTTTGGTAATAAATAAATAATAAAATGGATATCATCATGACTACTATTGCACGACATTCTATAAAATTTCTTATGTATGTGTATGATAACATATATGTATACACAAATTAAAAAATGTATTGTCTAATATAATTAGTTCAGTTATTAATGAGTGAGTGACTAAGCATATTTTTTAATTTTTTAATCTACTAATATTAATTTGGAAAGATCAGATAAATGACACTCTACTTAAAACAGAAACATTCTTCTACTTTTAATTATGATGTGTTATATTGAAAATATTTCTATGTCCTTCAAGATATAGTATATAATCGACCATACTTCGTTTTATTGCTTCTGGCTTCTAAAAGTATCTATGAAATATATTTGTGTCGTATAAAACCGTGTCGTATATAAAATAATGCGTTCTATTGACTTATTAAATCAGATTTTATGATATGGACCACACAATGTTCTTTCATCACTTCGTAATTAGTGCTAAATATACTAACTAATCCGGTTGTCTTACACCTCCAGTAAAGTTTTCATGCCCCACACGCGAACCTTTGAGTCGTGAAGATAACATTTATGTGACGCTTGACATCGTGCTTGAAGCTGGTGAACAACTAGTACTGAACTGTGTAATAACCGGTAAAGTGATTAATTATTTTTTATCTTCAAATTTGGTTTTCTATGAACAAAAATGCATTTCTTGAGGTACAATTGTTTTTATTTGGAATTTTACTTTTAAATCATAATCACAAAAAAATGTTAAATATTCATAAGCATCAGTTCCCTTGACTACGGAGCATAGGACCTAATTCCAGATATTATATGATATAAATTCTTCTTTTATTATTTAGATATGTTATTGCAGTAAAATTTATTTATCTTTTTATAACTAAATTTTATTGAATTAGCTAGAATTTGTAATTAAGTTGTATGATTCGTTTGTTCATTTGACCTCCTTTAATAAAAAAATTATGAAACAGGTATTAACTAACCAATTGAAATAAATATTAAACTGTAATTAATTTAAAAGTATCTATTTAATATATTTCGAAAAAAAAATTAAATTAACTTGCATAGCTTTTTCTAAGTCGAATGAGTTGAGTATCAAAAAAGTATTATGAAAAGTGTTGATTATTTTAGTTTTTATTCAAATTAGTTTTCCTTGCAGTCAAAACAACGTTCTGTAGATTTTTCAAAACATATATACTCATTGGACGAAATCATCCTTGTTATATCAATCGGAATTATTCAGATAACCTAAATAGTATCGAAATGATACCGTTTTAAATTTCAGTTTACGGAATAGCAGATCACTTTGTATATAAGTGATCCAATATAAAATGTCAAGACACAGAGAAATATTCGACTGCCATCATCCCCCCACTAAGAATTGTTACAAAAACACTTTCATCGAATCTGAGACAGACAATGTACTTGACAAAATATTAAATGAATTATTGTTGATGACTTCGATGAATCCATGCGTTTATGATTGCTACCATGCTATTAAGATGAGATCGGATTTAAATAGGATTAGCTATATAATTTTGTCTACGTCTCAATTGTTGCACATAATTATGTTCAGAATGAAGTTTATGTCGACTATACAAAGAAACTATGTTCTTATATGTTTAGTTGGAGACAATTAAATATTTTTGTTATACCTGTGAAAGTTGTAATTGATCTAGATTATTTATAATTATAAAATTAATTAATTGCAATAATACTTTTATGTCTTTTTTAGTAGCATTTTATTGTAGATAACTAGACATTAATAAAAAAACAAAATAAAAAATTTAGTTATTTATTATTAATACTATTATTTTTTTTTTGGTTATTTTTGTTTTTTTTTTTGTCACACTGACGCCATCTATCTCGATACAGTAGAGTCTAGCGCATCAACAATTTTAACAAAATGAATCCAAAAAGTAGTCAAGTTTAATATCTTAAGCGATTTAAATTGAAGAAACATATATAAGATTGATAGATAAAAGATTTTTTTTATTAATGTTTAATAGGTTTAATAGGTTTCCTAATGAAGTACTGAATATATCATCAGAAGTAAGTAACTTATAAATACAAACTAGCGCATATAAATAGTAGATATTTACGTTCATAGTAAATTTAAACATTTTAATGTACTTAGAAGCAGTAACTTTTTTCTTATCGTTAAAAAAAATTTCAGCTCATCTCTTTATTTGCTTCTTTTAACATTAATTTTTTAAATAGTATTCTTCTTTCTTACGAGCAAAATTCAGTTCAAAATTACGCCTAATTTTGAATTAATTTCATTAAAATAATTTTAAAAAA
>NC_051848.1:98560023-98571015 GCF_002237135.1 Teleopsis dalmanni
TTTAGCACTTTTCAGATAGCAGTTTCTGCCTCGTTCTTTGATATTTTGCAGTCATTTTTTTATTTTTAGTTTTTTCCACATATATTCTTGGTTAAAAATCGTCTATGTGCAATTTGTAATATTTTAAAAAATTTAACTCTGTTTCCTTTTCAAATATATTTTCCATATGAAATACACGATATGAACTGGATCCTCTGTTTTTTCAACTTACATTCATTACCCATAAAGCTATTCGACGTATTATTTAATGCATTACTGACCCAACATTGGTGTCGTCCGTGGAATGCTTCTAAACCTTCATTGATTCATCGATCTTTAAGCTTTAATAGAACTTCAGGTTTCAAATTATTTCACTTTAAACAACATTTTCTATAATTCAAGTAAATTTAATATTTAAATCAAGAATCGTGCTGAGGTTTTAAAATTTGATGATGTTAACTCAGATCGTAATAGATATATTAATATTTAGTCACAGCTATCTAACAACGAACATTGCTTTATGTATGTGAAATTGTTATTATATGTGCATATTAGTGCTAATATATTGTAGATTTGTGCGTTATGTCAGCACAAATTTCAAGCCAATATTTTTTAATAATATTGTACGCTTTCATTTGCGTATGCAATAGATGATGCTATAGGAACAAATGTTATTGGAGATGCTGAAAACTTTTAATAGGTTGATGTCTGATACATTAAATCCCTGAAAAATGTTCAAACATCATATCGAGTACGCCGATTTCCTATAAACATAACGGCGGATCGATTTGATCGACAGAAATATTTCAACAAAAGTGAGCCAGCAACTACAAAAAAGAAAAAGAAAAAGGAATATCGTGTAAAACACTTTGTTTTTAAATACCAAAACCACTACTCAAACTTGGTTTTTTCTTTTAGCTTATACTTCACCTAGATACGTTTTATTAATCCCGTTTGCGTCTAAATGAAACTAGAATTAAGGAATGGGTATCCAATTAATACAAAACTGGACAACCGTTAATTTTGACACGAAATTCAGAACTCAAATTATTTTTTTTTTATTTTAAGTTAATACTTCTTCTAATACTATATAATTATAAAATGTATTCATAACTGAACTGATATTTTATTGGTGAAGAAACTTTCTACAATATGCAATCATCTTTGCCCTTAATTATCATGCATAACCCATCGACTCACGCACTTCTCAGATGCCTTCCTTTTCGTTGAGATCTTTTTTCTGGCATTATTATTATTTCCCTCCATTGAGATAGTCTATACTTTTTAGTAGAAAGTGAAAGTGTGTCACCCAGTTAGTTGTTCCAGATCAATGGTTCCGAACCGGTGGTACAGGTGATGGTTAAAAATGGCCCGTGAATCAAATTTAACAGCTATGGATACAAAGCTCATAGCTTGTCCCCTGAAACCTCACTTATTTCCAAGTAATTATATACATTTTGTAACCTTTATAATACACCTATGTACATATAACATACTATTCATTATACTTTATACCATAGATGCATAGAGCATATTAAAATAATATTATAGTTTATTGTTCATAAACTTTGTGGTTAGTCCCTAGAAAAAACAAAAATATTATAGGGGTCCTTCGTTAAAAAAAGGTTGGGAACCATGTCCATATGTGCTTACTTTCTTTCCACAGCATAAAAATGCTTTGGACTTATTAGCACCCATTTTAATAAAATTTAGTAATATTTGTAATGTTATTTTATTTTTATTAATTATAATTTTAATTATATTACTTTCAATCATGGTCAGTGACTTTTTAACGTACACAAGATTTCGTTTAAATAAAATTTGCTACACACCCTACTACATAATTCCCAATATTTAAATAATTTAGTGTACCAATAAACTTATAAGGGGTACATATTAGTCTGTATGTAGGGGGGGACTTAAATCCATTCATTAATTTCCGCACCTTTTAAAAAAATGCTGGCTTGCTTACTTAGCGATTTTGCCTTTTGACAACATTTTTTTCTCGTCGTTCCACAAAGATTCGTACTCGCTATACTTCGCTCCGCTACTTCAAATCAGCACCGAGCATCTATCTTATTAATATGCAGTGTGGAAAAAACCAGTCAAAACTACTTGTTCTGTTCATGGGTGAACATTTACATTTTTCCTCTTTCTAGATTATTATTTTTTTGTTTTTCACTATAATTACTTATTTATTTATTCTATTATCATGTTCTTTTTACTTAATGTGTCTGCCTGAAAATCGTCATTTTGCATTAATTAACGGCGCCATTTACCGCAATTCCTCGCTGTACTTTCGTTGACTGTCTTGTCTGGTTGTTGTACCTTTCAAGCGAATATGGAGTTCCCCAAATTCACAAAATTTCTTACTATAATGCTATTGTTAACTTTTTCATATTTCATCCATTCTTTTACTAATTTGATTTTTTTTCTTTTGGGCCATCGCACTACCTATATTCATATCGGTGTATCTTTGTACAATTCATGAACATAATGTGAAAATGGTAACGCTAAGTAAAAGGAAACGAAGAACTCCAAATAAAGATATAACATTCTTTATATAGTCTTAAGATTGTGAGGTCGCTAGAACCTTATGGCCTAGTTTGAACAAAAATAAAACGAAAAGCTATTTAGGTTTCAGCAAACCTGTAAGTCATGTACTTACTGGAGTACTACGGGCCTTGCTCAAAGAGTGGCGAGTTCCAACAAGTGAATTATATAGGAGTTGCCAAGATGAAGAGGAGGTAGAATCTATCAAAGACTTCCTGTGTCTCTGTTAAGGACTGCAGACAAGGCAACTTCAATGTATTGGGAATCACTTTTTCACTGGTTTGGAAGAAATGACGAAAACAAACTTATCAGATCTCCTCAATTTCCTCTGGAAAACCAAATGGTTTAACAAGGATAGTACACGAAGTTAACAAAGGTTTAGCAACTTTGAGGGCATCACAATGGGCTATATATGCCTCTGCGTGGAAGTGCTGATAACTGTCAGCACGCACCTTCTGAACCTAACCTAACCTTATATACACTTGAAGTACAAAGATTCTTTGTTTCAAGAATCAATATACATATACAACATATAAAAAGTATATACTTTTAATATATATTAACATAATGAATGCTTTCTTGTTCCAAGACTTAAAAATAAATAAATAAATTATGTGAATGAGTGATAAGGTCATTTTTAATATTTACTAAGACATTAGATATTAAATTAAAATCTGTCAAAAAAAAAACTCCTTCATTCTCTAGTTCAATAATATACAAATATTCGATACTTTTTGAACTGAAAGTATATAAACAAACAAAAAATACAAAATCATGTCTTCACGTTCAAATATAACCAAAACGAGAAATAGTCAAATTGTACATTGTTTGTGTGGTTTTTGAGTGCTTATCGATGAACATTGTTTTGCACGTTGTTTATCAAAACGAAAAACTTTGTGAAATTTTATAGTAAATGGGATAAGAAAACAAATATCCACACATTTTTATGCCCTACTCTTCTTTATTTTAAGGTTATTTGTGTTGTAGTTCATATTGTTGGTTTGGTTAGAAAGATCTTGCTGTTAACATAGATTGACAAAATGAGCTAAGTGAGTAAATTTGCTGCCAATCACTGCTAATGTCGCCAGCATGAATTATTTTTTATTGCGATATATAAGCATGGATAAGCCATATTTTATGTTTACATTCTATGAAAAAATCGATAGTCAGCTAAATAGATGGTAACTGGTAAAAACCATCCAAATCGATTAAAAATACAACAGTCGGCTTCGCACAGTATAGTATAAATAGAGTATTTCTGGAAGGGAAAAATGTCAACTTAATGGTATTGATTGGATACAGGAGAAAAGCACAATAAAAGTGCTCTAACGGAAAGAGAAAAACTGCTCTTCCATCAGAATAAGGCACCCGTATCGCAACGCAACAGAAATGATGATCAAATTAAGTAAAGTTTTTTGTGTCAAACCACAAACCATTTAGATCACCAGATGTGTAGTTATGGGTAGCTAATGCGGCCCATATAAAAGGAAGACAAATATATTGTATATAATTAATAATAATTTTCTTGTGTTTTTTTTTAGATCACAAATTAATATAAATGCGTAAATCAATCAGTTTGACGAGAATATATAGGATGAACAAGGATAGAATTACCCAAAAAACAGTTAGAAAACTGATAGGTCCTGGAAAATAATAATATAACTATTTCTAACGTTAAATAGATAAACACTTACGATTTGGCGTGCACCTTTCTTCATTTTTAATATAAAGTTCAGAATAAATATGTTAAATTGGAATAACCTGATAGGAAAAAAAGTACCAATAGTTTTTTTGAAGATTTGCATTCATTAGATTTGAAAAAATTTCATGCGAAATTAGCTGCTTTATCATTCACATATATAAGATTTAGAGTCACTTATTCTAGGAATTTTGGATTACAGAGAATCCTAAGGCTTTTTACCAGCAAAAAAAAATGTTGAAATAATAAATTAAATATACAAATAATAATCACCTATTTTAACTGAATACATAAATCAATTTATAAATGATTTTTAATTTAAATACTAGACCATTTTAATCTTTTCCTTTACTGTAAGCTTCAAGTAAACCATTTTTTATTGTTTAATCCAAAGAAAATATTTTTTAATTAAATTGCAAATAAAATTAATTTTATAATTTGTTTCTGTATTTATAATAATATTTTCAACTATTTTATATATTAAGATAATTTCTGTTTTTTTTTTTGAAACAGTCAAACATATTTTTTGCGAATCTACAGCTGCAGATCTATTCTTCGTAAGTTTCGTCAAATGTTATCACAACAACTAACTTTACGAATATCCAAAATACGAAAATCGTCAAGATATTTGTAAAATATATTCATTTTTCCATATTTCTTACTGAAAACTGTTTTCTTAACTGACGAGGCAGATCATGATTCTTATTAAACCATTCAGTATGAACGCAATGGTCTGAAGTAATTTTTTTTGAAGTACTTGAACTATTTGTTTAATGGACATGGGGGCGGTTTTCCGTACTTCAAAGCAATATCTCCGCGTACGTTTTTAGATACCGATTATACGTATATGTAGATTACAGACTTGTCTGAGACAAATGTCTTTGGATGTATGGTATGAAGTTGGGTTTCCTATACTAGCAAATTTTGAAAGTATGGTGTTAAACTCTCCTAACGAACAGTCCTGTTGAACAGGCCTGAGGGTAAATAAATAGTTATTCTAAGATCAAGTTATTCTCAGATCAAATTATTCTCAGATCAAGTTATTCTCAGATCAAGTTATTCTAAGATTTTTTTTCTACCATATTGTTGATATTGTCGTTGTTGTCGTCATTGGGTTTTTTTATTCTCTTTTTTTTATGTTTTTACAATATATTACTATATAGTATATACATTTAAGAAGTATAAGCACATTTTTTTTTGCAAATGCGAAAACCAATGCAAATGCGAGAATTAATGCAAATGCGAGAATTAATGCAAATGCAAAAACAAAGAACAACAAATTTGCAACGTAAACTATGTTGTCTTGTTTATGATAAGACTTTAGTTACATGTGTATATGTTAATGAAGACGTGTAAGTAAACCAGTGATATTTTTAGTGCTTCATTTTATAGATCTTCTAATATCATGATCATTTATAAAAGCCCAATGTATACAAGTTTTAATTGTTCCACGGCACTTTTGTGAAGCATTCTAAGTATTATTTCAGTGAACGATTCCCTTTTACATTTTATTTTCTTACAATACACGTTAAATCACTAAATGAAATAGTAATATTGAATAATTAATTTATGACAGAGTTTTGTGATTTGTTATATTGAACGTCTAATGTAGAAAACTATCCATTAGATAGTGAGTCCACGAACATTGTAAGTTATATATCAATTTACTTTGAAGAAGATAATAAGTAAATCATTATTATTTTATTTCATCATTATTATTACTATCGAAATACTATACTTATGTACCTTGATTCAAATGGTTTACAATGTGAGATGAAAAAACTGCAACAAAGTAAAACGCCATAAATTTTTTCATTTTTTTTAAATTTTATTGAATGAAAGCAAAAAATGTCGGAAATAACATCAAATTTGAGAATCGGTTTAGATTTGTTCGAATTGGCCACCTTTGGCCCGAAAGTGGCTCTGCGGTATTTTGTCCCATTCTCGGCGAAGCGCTTGCTTGAGATGATCGACACTTTGGTATTTTTTAGTTCCAACCTTGCTTTCCAAAATACCCCAGGCACAATAGTCCAACGGATTGGCATCCGGAGATTTTGGTGGCCATTGTGCGGTGGAAATGAAGCGAGGAACCTCATTTCTTAACCATTCTTGGATGGCGCGTGCTGAGTGCGATGGTGCTGAGTCCTGTTGGAATGTCCAAGGTCTGCGGCCGAAATGTTTGCGTGCCCAGGGCTTCAGAACTCCCTCCAAAATATTTTCGCGATAGATTTGCGCATTTAATTTGACACCACGGTCGATGAATACGAGCGGCGAGCGACCATCGGCTGTTATGGCGGCCCACACCATCACCATGGCCGGCTTTTGAGTTGTGATGGCCAACCGAAGTTGCAAATTTTCAGCTGACCTCTCTGGCAAGTAAACACGATCATTTTGTTTGTTTACAAACTGCTGGATAACGAATGGTTTCTCATCGGAGAAAACCAAATTCGGCAGTTCACCACTTTCGGCCAAGCGAAACAACTCTTTAGCTTTTTCGAGTCTAACTTTTTTTTGCGCATCAGTAAGATCTTGCACTTTTTGGAACTTGAATGGCTTTAGTCCAAGCTCATTTTTCAATATTTGCCGAATGGCATATTGCGATATGTTCAGCTCACGAGCCATTTTTCGTCCACTGCGACGCGGATTTCGTTCAATTCGCTTTTTCACTTTTCGAACCATTTCTGCCGATGTTGCTGTTTTTTTTCGTCCACTTCCTTGACGTCGGGCTACGCTACCAGTATCATGGTAACGAGCGATGGTACGAGACACAAAACATTTATTCACTTCTAAATGCTGGAGGGCTCTAACGATAGCCACTTGTGGTTTTCCAGCCAAATGCAAAGCAATCACACTATCACGCTTGAATTCCATCACAAATAACTTTTTTTTTGAAAAATTCCCACCAAAATGCTTTTGTGCGCTTGTAAACAATATAATGAGCTGTCACTAGAATAAATCTGACAGCTGTGGGACGAGCGGTTTAGAAATGACAGCAGTCTGAAGTTGGTTGCAGTTTTTTCATCTCACCTTGTACAACAACTAAATTAACTAAATACTGGAACATGAATGCAAACAATGAACTTTTACAAAAGGCAAATGTACATTTTCTTGCAGATGAAATTTTGAACGCTTTTGGTTTCTATGTGCAAACAAAAGCCTGTATATGTTTTGGGCTTTGCCTGGCAAAATTGTTTTTACTACAAAAATAGGTTTCAAACACAAATATTACTATAAAAATAATATCAACAATATTCATACCAAAATAAAAACAAAATTATTCAAACAAAATAATATAAAATTTAACACTTTCGTGTGTTAAAAGACAACGCATGAGGTTGAGGTTCAGTTATTTTATTTAAATTCAGTTAATTCCTAAACCCTAGATGCCGTCGCTGCTTCGCTATGCTAGTTGGTGCTTCATACGTTCCGGTACTTCTGATATCGGCCCTGTTGCTGCTGATGTTGTTGCTTCCAGCTTGGTGGTTGTTGTTGCTACCGCTGTTGCAGTTTCAGTCGCTGCTGCAGAAAAATGTACGTTCGAAACTTCTGTTACCTACTAAAGTTGCAATCGAGTTGTTGCTTGTAATAATTGTTACTCTCGATGACGCACTCGTACTGTTGGTATTGTGGTTGAGGCTGTTGCTGATGTAGTTGGAGCCCTGAATATTACTGTTGCTCAGGATGTTTGTTTTATATTGGCTTGGTCGATTAATTTAGTTATATTTGTCCTAACCTCGCTGATAGTAAAATCTCGTTCAATTTTATTGTATTGATTTGTTTGTTAACCGCACTCGCAGGAGTTTTTACTAAACTCGTGCACAATTAAGTTTTTGTTTTGGAGTTAAGATCATCACTTGATTTGTTACTTTTGTTAACCGCACTCGCAGGAGCTTTTACTGAACTTTTGCACAATTAAGTTTCGTTTTGGAGTTAAGATCAACACTTGATTTGTTACTTTTTGTTAACCGCACTCGCAGGAGTTTTTACTAAACTCGTGCACAATTAAGTTTTTGTTTTGGAGTTAAGATCATCACTTGATTTGTTACTTTTGTTAACCGCACTCGCAGGAGCTTTTACTGAACTTTTGCACAATTAAGTTTCGTTTTGGAGTTAAGATCAACACTTCATGATCAACCGCTCGAGTTTTAACAGCAACTGCCCGTCAAAAGTTTCTGTACTTTTGCGTTAGCTTCAAAAGTAGCGTGTTTGCTGGTCACGTTTTGTAGTGTCAGCACATTCCACGCTCGCGTTGTGGGGCTATTGCCTTCTGCATAGTCCCATGCTACCGCATCGTAACATGGGACTTACTGCAAGGCTATTCTTATATTTTTATTCATTGACGGTCAAACCGTTTAACACACACCCTATTGTGTATGTACCCACAACACTGTGAAGATTTTACGAGCCAGTGAAAGAGCCTGTGAATCACTCATCACTTCCTGACACGCATGCTCGCATTAATGCACTCAATTTGTCCCAAAATTCCAGAAGCTGAGCCTGAAAAGTAGCCAATATAGATTAGGGACTTTGGCACTTCTGCCATGTCCACTACATTTGGGCGCTTTCCCACGGCTTCAACGTTGAGATCGTCTCCTTAGACCAGGTTACAGTTTCGTTGTCCAAATAGTTAATGGTACACCATCTGGGCTTTAGACTATAACCGGCAAAATGAGACTTCACCTCAGGAACCCGACAAGTTTCGTACGTCTTGTCAAGAATGCATGTTTGCACCTTACCAATTTCTTCAATGGACCAAATGCCCTCTGGGAAATTGTGCGATAGTATACCGATCATCTTAGACCGAACAATTTCTGCCAGACTTAGCTTTGAACTAAGGGCTTCAGAAGCCGGCTTTAGTGCTTTGGTTAGTTTCACTAATAAAAAAGTGACAAAAAACCTGGAACTTCAGCATTGAAAGTTTATGTAGCATTGGCTATTTGTGGAAAAAAACTGGTCAAGCTCTAGAGACAGTACAGACATTTCCTATTTCGAATGAAAACTATCCAAAGGCTCTGGATAAGCTTAAATCGCGCTATGACAATAATAGCCTAATATTCGCCGAAAATATCGCGACACTATTTGATCTACCAGCAGTATCGGGTCAGTCAAGCCAACAACTCCGTAGTCTGATAAACAATGCATCCGCTTTGTATGGTTCACTCTGTTCGCTAGGTACAGAGAAACAAATATGTGAGGCTCTACTTACCTCGTCATGCAAGAAACGGACGCAATTACATGTACGAAATGGAATGATTTGCTTAACTTCGACACATTACCCAGTTGGAAGGATTGCTCAAAATTGTTGGATAGGCATTGCCAGTTTCTCGAATCACTCGACAGTGGAAACGGCAATCAATCATCACCACAACGTTAACCTAATAATCTTAACTCCAAGACTAACAGACGCTCAAAACAATACGTATTTGTCGCATCTACATCCAGCAGTTCTTGCTCATTTTGTTCTAGCAATGAACACCTAAAACAGAATTGTCATCATTTTAAGGCACTGGAGGTGGTTGAAAGGTTTGCATAAACTGCTTATCGCCACGCCATCATGTGGTTAATTGCACATCAACATTTAAATGTAAGGTTTGCGCAAAACCACATCACACTCTCTTGCATCATTCGCAATTACCAATTACCAACGAATATTAAGAGCGCGGGATCATCACGACGCACAGAACACGCCGCTATTCCCAACGACAACGTTGGCAGCCATTCCCATCTTAACATGTCATCGACCGAGCAAATAATTCTAGCCACTGCATTGGTTTTAGTGAAGGACTCATCGGGAAGTTATCAAGTGGGTAGAGCCTTACTTGATTCATGCTCTCAGGTCAACTTCATAACGGAGGAGTTTTCAAAGAAGCTTAGTGTATCAAAACATAAACATCGCCTGCATGTTTCCAGTATTTGTAGTTCGTTGGCCAATGTAAAGTATCAGACGCTCACATCCATCAAATCTCGTCATTCAAATCTTGAACTTGCTTTAAACTTTGGTATTACGAATCACATCGCATATCAGCCAAGTTCTGAAATCAATATATCGTCGTGGAAAGTTCCACCAAATACACCTCTCGCCGATGAACAATTCTTTAAATCCAAGCGCGTTGACCTTTTGCTTGGAGCTGAAAGTTTCTTTGACATTTTGTCTGTCGGTCAAATCAAACTATATGAAAATCTTCCAGTACTACAAAAAACACTATTAGGATGGATCGTATCTGGCAAGTGCAAGGGTCAGCCATTTGCATCACCAGCAGCAAAATGCCTATTATCATTTGAAGATACAGTTTCCGATCAATTAGAAATGATGTGGAATATAGAGGAAGTGCAACCGGCTTCAAAGTCATGGTCACCAGCACATGTTGCGTGTGAGTCATTATATCGTGAAACGGTCCACCAAAATGCGATGGTTCGGTTACCATTCAAAGATTCACTAGATTGTCTTGGCTTGACACACAATATCGCCTTACACCATTTTTGTTCTGTAGAACGGCGCTTGTCATCTAATCGTGCACTGAAGCAAGACTATCAAGAATTCATGAAACAATATCGAGAGCTCGGACACATGTCGCGTGTTGAGACTCCGAAAACCAACGAATCACATTATTATATCCCTCATCATTGTGTTTTAAAACAGTCGAGCACATCGTCCAAGCTGAGGGTGGTTTTTGATGCGTCATGTCCAACAACATCGCAACGTTCATTAAATGATATTCTACTGGTCGGCCCGACCATTCAGTCGGAGTTATACTTGTTGC
>NC_051848.1:98571115-98579269 GCF_002237135.1 Teleopsis dalmanni
GCTTAAATCATGACTTTCTGAAATAAAAATATATATACAAAATAATCGTAAAATAAGTGGCATAAATAAGGACGGAGCAGCACTTAATTTTTTCAAGAGCATGAACAAAAACAAGACCTTTGGAATAAAGACTAGGAACTGGGAAAGGAATCGAGTTTATAGAACGAGTTTTGCCGTTTTAATTGTTAAGTTCTAACAAAGCCTAGTGACTGGGTACAACTATGCACAGATTAATGAATCAATTATATTCGGACCGAGTGGCTCGATAGCAGTACCGGGGGAAGAATTCCGAAAAAACAGATGGGGTAATTTTAGTTCGTATACGGACACAGTAGGATTTTATTGCTGTTCATTTCTCACAAAAAAAAAAATACTAGGAATTGCTAACCGAAGCAGAAATGGATACCTGAGTGAAATTACAGAGAATCAACTAAAGCTTTCTAGAAGACGGTAATGAATTTGTGGATATTGGTTGAAAAACTAGTGAGTGCCGAGTATCATTAATATTCCATATATCTTTAATAATGTAAACTCAACTATTCCGTGATGTACCAACATTCTTTCTTAAAATCAAAAGAAAGAAATCGAAATGTGTCGAAAGAGTTTCAATTCTTAATTACTGCTCACATATATATAATTTATGTTATCTTTCCATTGAGGCCGACGAAATGGAAATTACGGGTATTTTTCACCGCCATGATTGCTGTGTTCTTTCATCTTCCGATAATTTTTACTGTTTCTTGTTAATGAAAAGATAACATAAACTTGATATATATGTGAGGCAGTAATTAAGAATTGAAACTCTTTCGACACATTTCGATTTCTTTTCTTTTGATTTTAAGAAAGAAATGTTGGTACATCACGGAATAGTTGAGTTTTACAATTATTAAAAGATATATGGAATATTAATAGATAACTGGAATATCACTAGTTTTACAACAATATCACAAATTATTACAGTCTTCTAGAAAAGCTTTAGTTGATTTGTGGATGTAATTTCACTCAGGTATCATTCTGCTTCGGTTAGCAATTCCTAGTATTTTTTTTTTGTGAGAAATGAAAAGAATAAAATCCTACTGTGTCGTATACGAACTAAAATACCCCATCTGTTTTTTCGGAATTCTCTCCCCCGGTACTGCTACTCGAGCCAACTCGGTCCGAATATAATTGATTCATTTTTAACTGTGCATAGTTTGTACCCACGTCACTAGGCTTTTAGAACCTTAACAATAAAACGGCAAAACTCGATTCTATAAACTCGATTCCTTCCCAGTTCCTAGTCTTTATTCCAAAGGTCTTGTTTTTGTTCATGCTCTTAAAAAAATTAAGTGCTGCTCCATCCTTATTTATGCCACTTATTTTACGATTATTTTGTATATATATTTTTATTTCAGAAAGTCATGATTTAAGCCCATGCTGTAAACCAATTCTAAACTAAACTTAATTCTAACTTTTGACTGTAATTAAATCGAATCAGAAAACGAATAATTTTTGCTCTTTATAAAAAATACGTGAGCTACGTAATGAGGATTCAAGTTCAACTATCGAACCTTTTTATTTCATAACCTTATAATCCCCACAGCATTGGATTTAAATAATTCCATGATAAAATATATTCATGATATTTAGTATATATATTTTATTGGCTATCAGTGTACAATTTTGTAAACAATTTTTGTTATAATTGAAGTTTTTCATGAACACTTTCGTAGTATTCAGTTCTTCCAGAATTAATTAAAAAATTGGGACCTATGGAACCAGTACCCAATGCTTCCATCGGGTTCTAACCGTAAATGTCTTCCATAATAGATTTTTTACTATAATCTTGGGAGTATTGATATATGCTGAATGATAAATCCTAAACAGCCAGAAAGATTTCCGAATATTACACTGTCTTTAAAAACAGAGTGGAAAGTATGTTAACTTGTTTTATATTAGTTGGTATTTGGAGAAATTCATATAATCCATTTTTTTTCTTTGGATTTAGTGCAGAAAAGGCTTATGCTGTAGTGGATCAGTAAGAATTGTTGGATAAGTTCTAAAAAACTTTTATTCACTATTAATTTATTAAAACTTTTTTTGTGAATTCGTCCAACAGCCGGTACTGCTGCCTGAAGAGTCCTACTCTACCAATTTCAGTATGGATTACAACAAACTTTTTTTTAGCTTTGCAAACAAAGTCCAGAACTAAATTTAGAAAAGAGCACTTAACCTGTTCTAGTGACAGAAATTCCACTAGAAGGTGGACGTTAACAAATTTTATTCACTATAGCAGTAAAGCTACTTTAATTTACGCAAGAAATTCGTTTTTGCTATGATATTTGGAGAACATGGCACATGTGTTCCTAATAAAGAAGATGAAGGGTTAGTTGTAGAGAACTAGTAAAAATACAACTAAAACCGATAGTTGTATGAAGAAAGACAGTGAACAGAATCATGTGATATAATTTTGATTATACATGAAAAATCGACTAAAAATCAGACGATGCTAAGAAAAGGAAAAAATGAGAGGTAGCTTGAAGCCAAAGAGAAGTGAATGTATGACTTGATTTATTTTGTAAAGTTTGTAATTTTTTAGATCTTGCTTTAGAAGACCGCTTTAAACTCTATTTAATTCATGTCTATATTGGTACTCTTTACTCTTTATCTGCAGTATTCTTTCACATTGTCTTCTTAACTCCGATCTCTGTTATTCTCCTCTGCAAGCGAAAGGTTTCTAACTAATCTTAATGCGTTCCCATTTTTTTGGTTTCGTCAGATGTCATTCAGAAATATTTAAACCTCTGTCTGTGTCGTGGTATTATATAGTTCGTATTATTGAAAATTTTTTTTTTTCAATTGCTTTTATGTAAACGTTGTTAGCACTTTAAGTTTCATAGAAAAATCATTTAATGTTAAAACATTAATATAAATATTCCCAATATATCAAAATAATATTTTTCGCAGAACTCTTATTTAAATATTGTTTTAAACTGTAATTTTACGTGATGTTCTCATAAATTCAATAGGTAAAAACTTTATTAACGCTTCAATTTTCTTTGCACTTAATTTAGCAAACATATTATTGGGGCGAGAGTGGGGGTATTGGCTTCCGAACTCAGCCAGCATATTAGCACAAGGCACACTTACATCTGTGCCAGACCTCCAAGTTGCGTTCAGGCAACCCATTTTTGCACGTACCCATCCATAAACACCACAACTTGTGCATGTCATTATTATGGTTTGTGTATCTAGAAACGTAGCGAGTGTAGTGTTGCTTGTGAGTTGCTTCTGTTCCAGTGATAACTCATGCATTAAGCCGTGGAGTAGCTGCAGTTCGTTCCTACAACTACTACATGAGCCAGTGGATTCACCAAACCTTTCGCGCTGCCATGTTAAAGAAATTCGCATGAGCTCAAGTGGCAGCAACATCAAAGTAAATAACAGAAACAAATTAAATAAATCATAAAAAGTTGCAGTGCAAATATGAGCTTGCGATCTTAACACACTGTGAAATATTTTTATTATATTGTTGTATCAGTTATTCATTATATGCTGCCACCACTGTAGTTACACCTGTAATGCTTCTCACTCCCGAAATTAGTATTAACGCAAGCTCCACGTCATGTCAAATGATTATTACCGCTTTTAATGGTGCCTTTATGTTGACATTACTGCCGTTATGTGGATGCCATACCATGAGGAATAATTCCTGCGCATACCTGCTCATGTGTAGATACTCGTACTTACTTGTGGCACACATGGCGTACGAGGCGTACGAGGCGGAGAGAGTGTATAATATATATATCCGTGTTTTTATTTTATTTATTTTCTTTCTTCCCAGGTAAATCACCTTTTTCACTTATATAACATTTATAAGCCAAAGTGGGTTGCACTTTGTTTTTCTCATTGCCTTTTGCCAGCAGCTTTTTGTGGTTAACAATTTTATTGCTACGCCAGGACGATTATTGCCCTACTAAAGAAAATGAAACAGCTTCCTTAAGGTGTTTGCTTATAGGTTTTTAAGCACTTCGTAATTTCCAGTGAGTGTGGGTGATTTTTATATTGTGCCTTTTTTATGGTTTTTGCTAATTATTAAAAGAATTCTTTCCAGAAAAAAATAATATACAGGCTATAACTTCAGGTTATTTTCTTTAGAGTGAAATAACAGGGAAAAATGCAGATCACACATATTTTCGTTTACTTGATATATATATATATATATATATATATATAGGTATATATTTAATTATATAGGTAATGATATTATTTATCTTTTCTTTTGGAATCAATGAAGTTCGAAATACTTCAAAATAATTTACTTTTATTTATATATTTCGATTCTATGGAAAAGATTGGTTCCATAAAAATCTCAACGCAGGATGAGGTCAGTATATTAGTTAATTGGATGAAAATATTATCTATAGTTGGAGCTAGGTAATTGTTTTTGTTATATGACAATGTATCACTACAAAAAACCATCGTAGTAAATCAGTTTCTGACTGAAGAGGAAATCATTTTTATCGATAATCCACCATATGCACTTTTATATTTTATATCGTGCGACTTTTGCCGATTCCTAAAATTGAAAGTGATTATGGAAGGAAAATGTTTGGATACTACCCGGGTCACTAAGGTTGAAGGTTGTATGAACTAAAGGAGAAAACTGTTTCTATAATATCCGGGTCATTATAAAGCCTTCGACAGACATATACTGACTTAAAGGAGTTCTTATCGAAGACTAAAGAAAATGTTTCAAACAATGTGTTGAACTTTTCGTGTTAACTGGAAAGTAGTTTGACGATGGAAAAATAAACATAAATATATTCTATATATATATATGTATATATATGTGTGTGTGTTTATATTTATATGTATGACTGAAATGTTGGAGTGATAGTGAGTGATTGTTTTATATAGAATATGGGTGTATACTCTATATATATATTTTGTAGGTTAAGGAAGTCCAGAAAAGTTTACTCGCAATGAGGGATGAGGAAGTGATATTTTTGTTTTTTGTTATACGTATTTTCTTTCGTTGATAATGAATTTTTTTTTATACAACCACACACATATACTTTTTTTATACAATATACACACACACTTAGCTAGCCAGTTCAATCATGTAATACTTAAGGCTGACTTCTTCGAAGAAAGTGGTTGAAGATAGCGGGGTCCAGGATTTAGTACGTATGCACAATATGAGGCTATTATCGTGCATGCTAAACGCGAATCTAATATAAAGATTCCCAACCACCATGAAAAAGGAAACATATACATAACACACATATACTCACATACACACTTAGCGTAGGCATAATAGCTAGTCAGCTCCATCATGTAATACTTAAGGCTGATTTCTTCGAAGAAAGTGGTTGAAGATAGCGGGGTCCTTAGTACGTATGCACAATGTGAGGCTATTATCGTGCATGCTAATCGCGAATCTAATATAAAGATTCTCAACCACCATGAAAAAAAAACATATATATAACATACATATATACATAATATAATATTACCTGTTTATGATTTAAGTTTAGTTTATTGCAACACTTTTTATATAATATTGTGACGTAAATTTTTATATTAAAATATTGGCTGAGTATTGCCGTTCCTGTAATTTATATTGCCAAATCAAGTATTATCGTAGGTCGGGTCTCTAGTTGGCGACCAGTGTTTAATTTCGATTTTATATTAATAATTTTCAATTAAAATATATCTAAAAGAAATACTTCTATGACATAGGAGTTAATAAAATTATTTTTGAATTTGAATAAATGGAATTCAAATTAAAAAAATTAGTAAAGTAATTATAAAAATTATCTTATAGTTTTAGTAATATTTTTTGTTTGTTTTTTCTGTTAGAAAGATTAGAAAATATTACTTTCCTTAATTTTATATTTACTAAGCACCATAAAGCTTAGTTTTTTTGTTTATTTGAATCTCGCTTTTAAAACCGTATTCGAGATTAAAAAAAAATTACAACTACTGTCTGAGAAATTATCTTTAATCAAAAGTATGCATTGTAATCAAACCGTGTAGGTTCACAGACTACATAGAGAAATTGTTTATAAAATAGAGTCTCTGACTTGATGCTTTTGTTGATGTATTTCTTCTCATTGTTCCGTAAAAATCACAAAACTGCAAGTGCCGGTAGTTAAAATTTTAGCTCATGAGCTTTAATAGGTTATGAGAACAAAATATTTAGTTGTATATGCACCGGTGAAGTACAAAATAATAAATATGAAAACTAAAACGAAATTGCTCTCAAAATAATTATCTCAAGAAAAAACTTTGAATTCAACTAATTTTTTATTAATTTTGAAAATTGGTGTTGCGTAAATAAGCACGCACAGTAGGAAGAAGTTTAATAAAGTTTATATAGTTTAAGTTGAATATAAACAATTTGAATCAAGTGATATTTATTTGTTTAAATTGTGATTATACAAAATTATTTGTTTATTACATATAGTAATTTTAGTAAAATGAAATAGTAAAACGAACATGCAACGAAATTGAATTTTTTTTTATAACTGAAATTATTACTTAAATTATATTGTTTCTATAAATAGTCCACATAAAATTATAAAAAAAATTTAATCAAAATATACCTACATAAATAATTTTAATCATTTCCGGATTTATTGTTTTCTGTATTTTATATATTAAGTCACTTTCTTTTCTGTTGAAAAGTTATTTCCTGTGATTAAACTAACCCATATAATTATTAGTTTATGTTAATAATCCCAAATTTTATTATTATTAGAGTGATAATGGTATATAGCTATATATATGAGATCGATTGCATTATTTTTATATACATACCGACTTTTGATAAGTATTAAAATATTTATTGATTCATACCTGGAGATTCACACCTTCGACATCAATCCTATGTTAACACTTATAGTCCGAACAGTGACAGAACACCATGTGAGTAAATAAATCTGCATCAAACCAAATTTACTAATCTGAACTAAAGTTTGATTCTACTACTAACCAAACTACCAAGCTAACTAGTCTTAATAAACTTACTACCACTTAACATATGGTAGCTTCCAAAAATATATCTCAAGATTCGGTTAGTTTCACTTGAAGCCATTTATTGCTCGTTGTGATGCTCTCAAAGTTGTCTAGGAGAGACGAGTTGCATTAACTGTTGTTATTGCCTGGTATTGTTTATGTTAAACTAGTTAGTTTAGTTTTTCAGATAAAGCTCAGTACCTCCGATAAATCAACTTATGTTATCTTTATCAGGTCATTGATGAAACAGTATTCGTTTAAGTTGCGTTCGACAATAAACATAATCTCCCACAGATAGGTATTTCTAGTAATAACATTTATTGACAAATACATGCTTTAGTAAAGTAGATTTACTACTATCTTGACATTTCTTCATACTAATTCGAAAAGAACCATTATTGACTGATATTGTCGTTGTTAAACCCGTTAATTTGGTTTTTCAAATAAAGCTCAGTAGCTCCGACAAGTTAACTTATTTTAAATCTATCTGACCATTGACGAAACAGTATTCCTTTAAGATTCGTTTGACAATAAACATAATCTTTCACAGATAGGTATTTCTGGTAACACCATTTATTCAGAAATATATGCTTTTATAAAGTAAATTTATTACTATCTTGATATTTCTTCACACTAAGACGAAGAGAACCGTTATTGCTTGATATTGTCGTTATTAAACCAGCTAGTATATATTCGACTCTAGGAGTTTATATGAAAGACACAAAAAATTGCTGATGATTCGAATGTATATCTTATGTGTTCCTTTAGACGTAAGTTTTTTATTGAAGTATTTATTTCATTGTGATTGATGACTGTGTTAGTATCTAAAAAAAATATATATATCTTATTAAATAAACTTTTAAAAATAATATCAATCAGAGATTATATATTTGTGACATAGCAGCTATTTGACTTTTGATACATACGTTATTCACAGTGCAACCATTACGCAAAAATAAATCGATAAAAAAAAATACATCATACGCAATTTTTACAATTTTTGTTAGTTTTTGTTCGCACTTTATGTAGTTTGACATGTTGTTAGTATAAAGTATGGACTCAGGGTCTGAATAAGAGTAATACTGGATTCACACTAGAGTTTTGCTTGTATTATATATTTAGCTGACGTGTTTGTAATTTTAGCTGTCAGTT